>NC_083322.1:99895835-100145677 GCF_963455315.2 Globicephala melas
CCTTAATAAGAAAATGACCAAAAGTGTAATAAAAAAATATTATCATATCAGTAAAAAATACAGATTGAAAATAGACTCATTACATTAGGAAAGTATTAAAAGGTTCATAATACTGTATTATTGAATTCATGAGAAAATGTGTTCATTTATATCCACACAGTGGCAATATGAATTGCAAAATCCTTTTGGAATATGTTTTTATAGCAACACATAATATATTTATTTGCTATGATACAATGTGGTATTTTAAAAAGAGTGAAAAAATACAAAGCTATATGTATAAAATTCATTTTCAGTCTGAAGAAATAGATGCCAAACTTGTTACCTTTGGGATAACAAATTTGGGAAAGGAATAGACTCCTTTTCAAATAGGAGGTTTGCTCAATCTATAAAGTGGTAATTATTTAATAGAAAATAGATGAATAGTTTATGTATTCAATTAAAATTTAACTTAACAAAATATATACATATGGTGAAAGATCATTATTGCACCAGTGTACAGATGTTTGGTTGTCACAGATGCAAAGTAACAAGCTACTGTGGAAGTTTAAGTAAGGTACCGTGTGATTTGATAATAAAACTGTGATGTTGAGAACAGAGAAAACTGGTTCTATGTTAGAGAAAGTTAGAAGAGAGAATGAGCAGTGCAAAGATAGATATGGGGTGAAGGACAAAGATAATGGCAGAGTGCCTCTAACTTCCATGGTAATATTACATATTTTGATGTGCCGTTTTCCAGTAATATTTTTAAGAGACATTTTTGTGGTGTAAGCTGATTAGATTAGCTTTGAGTTAAATATGTCTATGGGGGAAAAGATATCTTCAAAAATATTTCATCAGATTTATTTCTGGCTGTCAAGAGAGTGATATTAATGAGTGACATGACCTGAATAAATTATGGACTGCAGTTGATATGCCAATATTGGGTCATTGTGACAACGGTACCATAGGAATATAACAGGGGAAACTGTGTATGTGGCTATGTGGTTGGGGGGAGGTTTATTAAAACTCTTTCTACTATCTTCTCCTTTTCTTCATAAAACTAATGCAGTACTAACAAATTAAATCTATCATTGTTTTCAAAAATAGCTAGTGGTCAAATGCCCAATAAGGCTTACAGTGTGAAAATTATAAATAACTAGGATTTATTCTAAATTGTGTCATTAGGAGATCACCAGGAGTGTTCGCGAGCACATTTTAGTGAGATGCTGGGGTGGAGGTTGAAACAGGAAATTATCAGTGGGGTGGAAGCAGGCTTGTGGACCAAACAGGCTTGAAGACACTTTCAAGGATGACATGCTCTCACTTACAGTTTCCTGCTTTCAAGTTTATTTACTCCAGTAGACGGTAAACCTACTGGAAGCAAATGTTAATTGTAATTCTTTGTTGAAGGACCTAGCAGAGTGATTTGCCCATATCAAACATCCAATATAGATTGGTCAACATCTGAAAATAATGAAATAGATAATCATTACTTGCCATGGAGTGTGAAGGAACAAAGATGGCTGACTGCTAGGGGAGATGTTTTGGGCTGTCCTTAAAGTTATTTTTCTTAAAGTAATCTCATACATCTATCTGTTTTATATTTCAAATTTTGGTAAGTCTGTCAGTGAAATTGTTTCACTATTGCTGAAACAGCCTCTTTGCATATTTCTTTTTTAGGTAGAATCCTTTAGAGATACTGTGTAGATTCATCTCTTTAGCTATAAATGTTCAATTATATTTTGCTTAAAAAATAAGTTGTCTCAATTTTTTCTTCTGTGTTAAACTGTAAAAAGCAAAATGATACAAATAAACAAAAATCTCTTGAAGGAAATCCTTTGTGGGGCACATATGCACATTCAGTAAAGGATTGAAGTATCTCAGAAGAGTGCTTTACTGACAGTGTATAACATATGTCTATAATATATACTGTAATATACTGTACATAACATTGCATCCATGTGTATATATATGTATACGTGTATGTGTACAAATATGTACTAATATATCACACAAAATGATAATCAATGTCATCATTACTAGCACTATCAGCAGTAAATAAGTTCATTCAAAGTGGTTATGATTAGAGAAAGCCTAGGTGAGTGTACAAATCAATGGTTCCTGGGTCATATAAATGAGTATTTAAGACCTGGTGTGACATTGACTTGTTGTGTGGATTTCTGGTCAAAAATAATTTATGTAGACTCAGCAACCATGTCTTTCAAATGGGAACAATTATTTTACCTACTTCTATGCCATTCAAGTATGAAATTGACTGAGTAGGAAGGGCTGAACACATGGCCTTACATGACATCAGCAGCAAAGGATCTTCTTGTTGCCACATTGTGTATCTTCTTTGTTTCCTCTATATGCTCAGAATAGAGGGATGCAGTTGATTAGATAAAATTCTAAGGGGCACAGACTAGAAGACTAAAACTTCTAAAAATCAGTATAAAAGTAACTCCTGAGAGATAATCTTGATATAATAAATTTCCTCTGTTTCCCCAAGTATGAAGAATAGAAAAAAGCAAACCCCAAATATCATGAAAACACGATGTTTAATGTCAGTTCTTGCCAAACTAGTTATATTAGGGGAGAAACAGCCACAAAGGAGCATAAGAAAAATCTATAACAGGATATTCTGCTCTAACACAGGGCAACATTTATCACTGTTGAATCAATGATCTTGCTAGTTCTTCATCAAAGAATAATTAAAAGCATTCAAATTTGGAAGCATACATGTTCCATAACTTCATTTATTTGATTTTTTTCCCTTGCCTTTATGTAGCACCTTAAGGCTAAATTTAATAATGGTGAAAGTCCGCTGACAAAAACTATGCTTTTTAAATTGTAAAGTTACTTCAGTGTCAATCAGGAAACCAGCTTACGGATTAGTTTATACTACATATTCATAATAATGGTGCAACCCCAGAGAGAGACATTTTACTTTGGCAGACACATCTATGTCATATAACGTTACTATAATGAAAAAGTGGGGCAGATATTTTTAGATGAATTTGATCCTGCTAAGTCAACACAGGATAGTTGTTTGATAAGGGCATACTATCTATGCTGATTACCCAGCTGTTTTAGAGCACTTTAATATTCTGGTAAATTCAATAATAGGAAAAGAGAGAATGACATCCCTTACCTTGGATTTCTGAATTTATATGAAACTTTAAAAAAATTGTTTGATATTATAATCGGGTTCAAATGGAAATATCCAACACATTATTGACAATATTGAAATTTCTTCATTCATAATCTTTTAAAATAATCTATGTAAAGCTGACAATGTTTAATATTTTATGTAAGAAGTTATCTGATTTTATCATCGATTAAAAACATATTTAGATAAATAACTACATGATAAGGAGAGCTATCAATAGAGAAGGGACATCAATATCTATCAATAGAATTTTGGATGTGAAAAAACAGATAGACAAGGGGTAACTTCAGTACAGGAACAGTTGAGACCGGAGTTTCTGTGGGGAACCAAAACAAATGTGGTTCAGTATCCACAGAGGCTGAGAGCTGGGAGGCACCAGGTGCTTCACAGGAAGGGCTATGGGATGAGGAAAAGAAGCTTTCAAGGATCCACTGAAAATACCAAAATTCCACACCTCACCACATCCCCACCCTGCAGTCCTTGCAGCCAGGGACTGCCATTAGCTTTCTGGCATAAAACTGGAGGTTTGCATTCTGAACAGGTTTTACCTTTCACTTTTAATTTTTTAATCATGTCGAAGTAAAAACGAACAGGAAGCAAGAGATAGGAATTCAATTTTAATTTTCCAGATTTTCTCAATACTGTTCACTAATATATCTGTCCCCTCTTGAAATACAGTATTATCCTCAAAGTATATTATTTTCACGTACACCTGGACTTGCAACTCTGCTATCTCTTATTTTGATTTTCTTTGAAATACCAGTTTTCTTCCATGTATCTTTTTGTTCCAATGATAAATGCATTTTTAATACTATAAATTGAAATGTATTTTAAATCTGATAAGTTATGTACTCTCCTTTTCACTGATCTCTTCCAGGTCACGTAGGTATTTGGGGACCTACTGTATATGTATATGCTGTTAATACTACATATACACTGTATACACACAAACATATATATAAAGCTTATTGAGATACTCAAAATATTCAGCCTATATTTAATTGGATTGTATTTATAAATTACTTTCCTGAGAATTTACATTTCAAAAAGAGTAGTGGAATAGTTCATCTATTCATGTCAACTGTCATTTCCATTATTGCAGTTGTGAAGTCTTTGCTGTGGTTTTCATGCATCTTCTTGGTCAATAATTTCCTAGATACCTTATAATTCTATTGTTTCACTAAATAGTGCATTATGTTTTCTGAATCAAGATTACTGGTATGCAAAATTTTTTATAGTTAAAGCATTGGAAACATTTCTGACCTCACTAATTAGTTCAAACAGTGTATCTGTTGTTTCTGTTGATTTTTCCAATTAGAGAGACAATCATACTATCTTGATCTAAGGGTAGTTCAATCACTTTTCCTTCAAGCTGTACAGACCTTATTTGGTTTTCCTCATAACATTTGCCAGGAATTATAGCACTCTGCTGAGCAGTAGAGGAGAATGGAAGCATTCTTATATTGTTCCTGATTTTGAAGAGAATGCCTCTAATGGTTCCCTGATAAGCATATAATTATGGTTTACCTCTCTCTCTCTCTCTCTCTCTCTTGCTAATGTCAAAAAAAAATCTATGCAAGGATAAAGAGTTAGCTTTTCCACTCTTAGTTTGTTGATGTAGTTTTTAACAAATGTAATTAATGTAATAATTACATTTATGATGTTAAACCGTCTTGGAATTCCTGGGATAAACCTCAATTGATTATAATGTATTACATTTCACTTGCTGTTGTATTTACTTAGCTAATATTTTATTTATGATTTTTGTATCTATATTCATAGTTGGAATGATAATTATATTCTGCAATAAAATTGGCAGCTATAGTTCTGTTTTATTTTCTATCATGAATAAGATAGGATTTTTTAAAAAATTTAGTAACATTTCCCTATTAAATCATCAGGGTCTGGGAATTTTAGGGACATGGAGAGATTTTCAGTACCATTTCACATGTCTTTAACTGGTTTATTCAAGTTCCAGAGGTAGTTTTTGCCAATGTTGAAATTATATGCGTTTTTAAAATCGTCCCCTTTTGCATAGGTTTTCAAATTTATTAGCATTCAATTCTTGATAACATTGCCCTATTGTTGATGTTCTTCTGTATCAGTAATTACGTCTCGTTTTTCATTCAGCATCTCACTTGTGTGCATCTCTTTCCTTCTTACCTCCATCCTTTTTTTTTCTTTCCATGATTAATTTTGCTAGCACCAAAAATAACCTATTAATACAAACAACAGCATGGATAAATCTCAAAATCTATATTAAGTAATAGAAGCAAAAAAAAGTATATATTTTGTGATCCCATTTGCAAAGAATTCTAGAAAATTCCAACAAAGCCACACTAACAAAAAGCAGATTGGTGGTTGTTTGGTGCCAGTTCAGCAGGAGTGATGGACAGCAAAGGGGCAAGAAACATCTTTTGGGGTGATGGAAATGTTCTGTATCTTCCTTTTTATGAGAAGTTAATGTGTGCATACATTTGTTAAGACTTGTTAAGTGATACGGTCTAAATGGATTTATACTATATTGGTTTGTAGTGTATAAATCATAACCCATTAAAATTGATTAAAAAAAAACTTCATTATCTTCTAATCCCTATGCTGTTACTGAGAAGCTCAATATTAATATGATTCTCTTTCCTTTGTCGATAATCCATTTTTTATCTACAGTGATTTCATATTTTTCTCTTTTCCTTTGCAATCATTACATTTTATCATAGTGTATCAACTTTTGGTTTCTTTACTTACCTCTCACATTTTAGGACTCCATACAGCTTTTCAATTTGAATGTTTTAATTTTTTTTTAAATTTCAGAAACGTTTAACTTCATGATCTATCCAAATATTTTGCATTCCCTGATTTTTTCTTTTATTTCCTTTTATTGTGAGGGTCTTATTATCTTGAGTTTGACAACACTTCTTCTAACAATTGTATTTTCTATTTCTTTATTCCTTTCTGCTGCCTTATAGGAGAATTCTGCAGTGTGAGTCTCCAATACTAATCCATTTTTAATTGTATTCACCTTGCTGTTGTACAAATTCTTATGTTCTTTCCTCAATATATTTCACTGTATTTAGGAGAGATAAGTAAGACTATATATCTATGTATTGGGAGATATAAGAATATATATGTGTATATATATTGATTATATATTAATGATATATATTAATGATATATATGTATATATAAATATAATATACATTATTATAATACACTATACATTTTATTATATATAATATGTTATATGCTATATTATATACTAAATATTATGTATTAATTATATAATATTATATACTAGATATATTTAATGTATATTGTATGTAATATTTAATATAAAATGTAGCATATATAATATAATACATAATATATCATATATTATAATAAATTATATTGATATATATGTGTATATAAAATATAACTACATGATATAATATATAATTTCATATATATAAATTCATATATTCATAATTATATAATCTATTATAATAATACTATATATATTTAAAGTATACATTATATAATATAAATATTCATATATATATTTATAATATAGCATATATTATATAATACTTTTTATATATTATATAATAATTTACAAGTATTATTTTTATAAAATTATAAATAATTTTATATATACTATTAAATATATAATAATATATAATATATATAAGATTATATATAGTATACAAAATTAAATATATAATTTATATATAATACATAGAAATTATAATATATAATTATATTATAATTAAATATATGTATATAATAGTATATATTATACATAATTGTAATATGTAATTATATCACATACATGTATATATACACGTATGTGTATATATAATATATATGTAAACATAATAATATATATTATATATTAGTATTGTAAATATATATAATATATTATATAATATATTAATATAATATAAATATATAATATGTATATATTATATGTATATACACATGTATGTATGTGTATATCTAATATATAAAATATAATAATATATTATATTAATATATGTGTATATATATTATATATACCATATAATATTTAATATACAGTATAATATATAGTATATATTATATTATGATGTGTATATATAATATATAACATGATATATAAAATATAATTATATGTAATTTTATATTTATATAATATATTATAATAATATATTAATATATGCATATATTAATATATTATATATGTTCTACACATGAGTGTGTATATATATTCTTTTCTTATTTTATTAAATATATTTAGTACTCTTTTATACAATTCAGTACCTGTTCTAATCATCTTGTCTCAGATGGTTTGCTGTATTTTTTTCATGGTAGTTTATTATTTACATACCTGGTGATTTTGGCCTGTTAATGCATACTACCCTGTGAGTACTGAGGAGGGGCCTTAGGAACGGCTTTCCTGTCTTTTCGTTATGTTTGAAGGAGCAGGGAGAGACTGGCCTCTAGGCAAGTTTTCCAGGGAGCACAAATCACCGTATATCACTATCATTTGCTTTCAGTACCATGATAAAGATTCCGCTTAGTGTTTTACTTTTAATCTCCCATGGAAAAAAGTATTTGCTGAGGAATTCAGACCCTTAGTTTCTATTTCACGCACTGTGGCTTTGGAATGGGTGGATGATGGCTTAAATGATGAGGTGGCTTGTCCTTGTCTCTCAGTGTGATTCCTGCACACCAGCCGGTGGGTGCGGGGACGGGGGGGCTGATGATGTGGTCCAAAGGCAGCCCCATACATATTCCAGTGCAGAGTTTAAAAGACTACATACACGCTATCAACCACTGCTGCCAGCATCATTAATTGTTTAATTTCCATGCCTCATGAACCCCAGAACGAGTGCCCTGTGGGTAGAGATGTGCCTGTTTTTCTGGCATTGGAATTCCAATCCTGACACTAGTTGGCAACAAATCACTGTGTTTAATGAATTACTAAAAATGATGTAAACCTGCTCTCTTCTTTACACAATGACACATCGCTTAGTCTCACAGAAAATTGCTCACTCATATCTGAGTTTTTGGTGAAACAAAGTCATGAGGAAGGTTGGAGCAGTCACACAGCACGATTACAAAAGTAATCTCAGTTAAAGTTGTCAGAAAACATGGAACGTGGAGGAAAATTGCTCACCATTCATGGAATATGTTGATGTATGACATTCTGGTCATTTTTCTCTGCAGACAAAGCAGAAATAAATATAGTACATTCTATTATAGACTAGAATGTCCTAAAATATTCTATGTGATTGTGGGAGACATCTATCATTAATATGCTTAGATCAGCTCATTGGTGAATTCCTTGGACATTCAAGGTTATGTATCAGGTGTGGACTTGTTACAAGTAAATGAACAGATTTATGAACATTTTACAGGTTACAGAAATTTGGAGTTTTGAACTCAGCCTGAGACTAATTTTGCCACAGTGGGAAGAGATAATCCACGGAATATGCAGGAAATAGGACTTAAAGAGAAAAGCACTGGAGTCAGAGTCCTGACAGGAGCCAGAGACCAGGGACCAAGATGATGCCTCCATTTGAAAATGTTCTGAAATATCTGTGAGGACACTGGCTTTCTAAGAATATGGAGTTTAAGATAGTTTGTGGAAGTTATTAAAAGAAACAGAAATAGACTCACAGACATAGAAAACAAATTTATGGCCACCAAAGGGAGGAGGAGAAGGATAAATTAGGAGTTTGGGATGAACATATACACCCTACTATATATAAAATAGATAACCAACAAGGACCTACTGTATAACACAGGGAACTCTACTCAATATCTTATAATAACCTAATAAAAAACAGAATATATATACATATGTATGTATAACTGAATCATTTTGCTGTACACCTGAAATTAACAAAACATTGTAAATCAACTATATTTCAAAAATAATTTTTTTAAAAGAGTAAAAATATAAAGCAAGAAAAAATTGAGGTGAAATGTTTATTATTTGTACAATAATATAACTCTTTAGAATTAAAAATAGGTCATAAACATACACACTCAGATATATAAACATTTATATAACAACCTGATCTTATCTTTTTAAAATGCACTTTGATAAATTAACAAAATTATTTAAATAACCTGTCATTTTTTTCTTGTAAGAAACAAACTGTAATGCTTTTCCTTGGATATATGTCCTTCATTTTAAAAATAAATTTCTATTTAGAATCATAGAGTAAGTCATTTTAAAATATTTAAATCTTACTGCACATTTCCACATTTCTCTCCAGATTATGTGTCCATTTATATCGTGTGTTATATCAACAGTCTTGTTAGTATTGTGTTAGTGGAAAGTTGTGATAAAAATAGTACTTCCTGATTAACTGAAAACAGATATCACTCTTTAGAATTCAACTTCCCCTTTAACGTTTTATGTCTTAACAGTATTCATTTTGAAAATTATTATTTGCCAATCATTAAAATATTGACGATTTCCATCAAAGCCTAGCTATCGAAAACTATTAATTTAAGATGACAATAAAGGTGCATATTTCTTATTCAATGTATTACCAAAGACCAAAATTTGCTTGGAAATGAAGAGAGAAATAAAGCAAAGGTGTCAATGTTAATATCTGACAGAGAAAGTTTCAAGGCAAAGGAAAATCAAAGTGGATGAAAAGGTTATTTTATATTGATAAGATAGAGTCTGCAATGAAAATTTGATTATCTGCAGATAGGATATTGAAACATACAACACAACATCATTTTCCATTGCATAGAAATATTGACTCAAATGCCAATAATATTGTCAGATGTTATTCCTGTATGACACCAATGGATGCTAAAACAAAATACCAGCTAATTAATTCTATTGGTTTACCAGCTATTTAACAAAAAATACACACTCGAAATTGAGATATTATATTTCATTTGAATGCTCAAAAGGGTTACAAAGTTAATCATTTCCCAAGAATAACATTAAACTTCAAACATTCCAAACACAGAAATTATGCTGTTCAGTATACCTGACAGCATGAATGAAAGTTGATGTTATTCCTATAAACATAAGAGCATCTACCTGAAAATTTTAAAACAATAAAGTAAAATGATATACTCTCCTAAATAACCCTCCAGTTAATTTTGAGAGGGAATATTTGGACTAATATGAAAAATATTAAGCATATGAGGACAAGAGTACTAATATATAAATAAGTGGACTATGTTCAAATAACTTACATTAAATTTGAGCAGAGATTTTATTAAGTCAAACTTTTTTCCAATGTATCTGTTCGAATTGATGTGGCCCTGCATGTGACTCATAATGTTGGAACCTGGACACGTTATTAAGAGTTTGGCACAAACGTGAATGCTGCTGGAGACTCCTCTGTATACAGGGTTTTATGCTCCTCAAGCTGCTACAAATGATGTTCTGGTGGCATCTGTGTTTCCCAACCATCACTCTACAACTCTGTTGTCATATAATTAAGGTTAAGTGGAACCACGTGATTATACCAAAACATTGTGATGTCAATCTTCCGCATGGAAAGCAAAGATTTAGACTGCTATAAATCAGTTATGCTGAATAAGAGGCAGAATTCTAACAGACATGGTGACAGACCTCCACACTTTCCATCTTCCTGCCTTCCTACAATCTTCTCTCCCTCCCACGCATGGCCCTCCCTTCCTGCCTTCTTTCTTTCCTTCCCTATTTCTTTGTTTCTCACTGTCAGAATCCAATGTGGTTTCTCCAAACACTTGAAATCATTTGTATCCTGCACCTAAAGGGAATAACTTACAGTCCTATGAATTTCATAAATACAGCTTATTCCAACCCACAGCAGCAAGAGTATAAATCTGTACCTGTCAGCTTTCAAAGCTTAAATGAAAAGAATAAAAGTTTCATTGCAAGTGAGTTCAGTTTTGTAAGGTTCTAGAGAAAACATTCTCTTATCTGATGATTGTTCCTCATTTTAAATTCCATAACTTAGTAAAATATCTATTTAACAAAATTTTCTCAAAAACATTTATAGTAGCTTTTATAAACAAGGTTTAAAACATTCTTACTGACATTTTCCTACATATGAATGAAACACAAGCTACATAAGTGACCTATCACCCTGTATGGTCTCTAGTAGACTCTGGTCCTTAACATCATGATCTCATCCTTTAGAAGTTTAAAGAAAAATAAAAACAAAAAATTACCTCCTCATTCTAAGACAGCTTATGTCCGTAAATAATGACTTTGGAAGGAAATCAGGTTACTAGTGAATGATAAAGCGAATATTGGATGGTCACATAGAGTAAAAGTAATAAAGTATCTAAATTCATACACATAAATAAATAAATATAAATGAATAAATAAATATTTTATATATATGCATAAAAACAATTAGGCATTTGTAAACCAAGTTGGTAATCAAGATGAGGGGTTGGGTTCATAGGTATTTTCTTCTTTTTGCTTATCTGACTTTTTATCACCAAATGGTGTTTGCTGCACAATAAGTGATACTTTAAAATACAAACCTGGCCATACACTAAGCTCTTTGTATTTCAGAGAAAATCAATGTGGTAAATAAAACCGTTTAGATTTGTAACATGTGTGCACATTTGGAATCCAAATAACCAAATTTAGTTTTTGTTCAGTTATCCTTGATAAGCACATTGTAGAATACAGAAATGTGCATTTTCCCCCATTTTCTCCTTTAGCTATAGCCATTGTCAGGAAGAGGAGCTGACAGGGAAAGTGTGGACTTGGGTAGATTTATTTTTACATGCACATCAGTGAGCACACAGGGAACTGAAGACAGTGTTCATGGACTATATTCTATGGTAGTGGGCCGTCAACAAATATGACTAAATAAAATAATCAGAATTAATAACATAAGAAAAATACAACAGAATTAAAGACTCAGCTGTAAATTTGTAATATAAACATATTGAAAGATACAATTCTATTTTTATCTTAGAGTATAACTGCTATTCATTTTATGAATAAAGAACTATATTACAAATATTTCAGAAATATTTATCTAAATCCCAAAGCCTTTGAAAATATTTTCAGTGCAACCTTAAAAAATCTGAATTAGGAAATAAGAAACCAAATTAAGGACCAGTAAAGTTTTTAAATAAGATTGTTTTGTTAAATAAGAAAGTCATGTAAAATTTAAGGAAAGCTCATCTGCGGTACAGTGGGGCCGTTCTTTTCAGAATGAAAAACCTCTTAGCGGTACATTTGAAGAAGAATTTATAGAAACTGTGCAAAGACACAGAATAGCAAAAAACTCAATGAGGGAAAGCTGAGAATTTGCAAATGGTCAAGTGCTCCTAAGATTCGGCATCATGAGATTCCTGTTGAGTCTCTTCCTGTCCCCACGATAGAGTCCCACCTGAGTATCAGATGCCACTAAACTATAGGAACAATTCTCAAGGAAATCTAGCTAGCACTATGGGCTTTATTCTTGATTTATCTTAATGCGTGTCCCTTTTGAACTTCGGCAACAATTCCTGCCTTATTTGGAAAAGATGATCCATAAATTGAATCCGTTTCTAGAGATTGGTTCCCTTTTTCAGTCTCTGAGCCTGAGCAGTTGCTTTGACTTCTTGCCATACACACTGCTCCTTATCCCCTATTGTTATTGGCAGGAGATTCTCTCCACACTTCTGTCTAGTGCCTGAGGGCCAGGGACTGGACAATGTTGCTCCTTGGTAACCACTACTTGCCCCACTGGTTCGATTTTTGAATGTTTCTGATTCTTGGATTCAGAACCACAAATATTAGAAGCTTATTTCTACTTTACTTTGAGTTTCTGAAGACAATCTTCCCTACCTCTCATTATTTTTTTTTTCCATTTTGAACTGAAGACAGTGTTCATGGGTCCTATTCCTCTGTGCTTACCTGCATTTTCCTATTACAGAAATATTTTAAAGAGCCAGCCCCTGAGCACCTGGTGTTCTACTCTACCTGAATTGTTGTCAGTTCTCTCCCATTTTCTAGCATATATCATAGTAAGGTGACATGGCTAAAAGAAGCAATGAAGAGAAAAATCTGGCTTTGCTTGTATTTGGCTAATGTGCTTATTAGCGGTGTATAATGTAGTCAAACAGCAAGGAAACCAATATGAATGAAGTGTTGGTTCAAGAAAGAAGAATAATTGTAAAATATTATTACTAAAGATACAACTTGTTGGTTCTAAATAGAAGTCATTTGTTGCTTTCTATGTTCTGTTGAGTCTTTTTCTGCACTTTCTTTTAACAGGTAAGAACCAGCAGTGTATTCTTCATTTTTAGTCTCGACATTCATTATGTGACATACAGAATTAAATTGTTAAACCATCAATTTGGTTTATTATAAGTATATTATGAAACTTTAAGATACTACTGTACTGAACAAAACTCAGATATATACAAAACTACAGAAAGAAGTAAGAGATGAGATTGGATCCAGAGGACATCAAGGACCATATATTTCTCTGAAATAATGAAGCATAAAGCAATGATATCCTGTGCAAATCACTAATTTAGCGATGATAACCAAAACATAAGCAAATACCTGGACTCCCAAATTGAAAAGAGTGAAGCTTAGCTCTGCAGATTGTATAGCTCTGGATGACATTCTTTGGTGTAGTTATTAGAAAAGGATTCAATTTTCAAACTGATGTTAAAAGACATTTTAAAAATGTGCCTATTATTGAAAAAGAATATATATGTGTATATATATATGTAATATATATATATAAAAATATATATATATATATATAAACTGAATCACTTTGCTCTACACCTGAAATGTGGTAAATCAACTATACTTCAGTTAAAAAAAGAAGAAAACAAAATCAAAAAAAATAAGAATCTAAAAAATTATGCCAATTAGTAACTTAAAGTATAAAAGTGTCTTTATTTTCCTTAAGTACACATAAGGTCTGAAGGTTTTGGTGGCAAGTATAAAAAATAAAATGTTTCTGTTCATAAAAACAGCTCTTAATAGTTTGAATTAGTACATCTGGTGACAAATATACAGGTCAGCTTGTTGGGGGAAGTTAGCCATGTATGCCACCAACACAATTGTTCTGATACCCTCACATTCACTTGTTGCTTGTATTAATATTGAATCCAACCAAATAAACACTCTTAATCAATAATAGCCCAAATAAATAGCCCTGGGCCAACAGGTGAGTGCAGAGATTCCTAGCGATAAGTATCAGGCAGGGATGATGATGATAATTGTGTTGGTAACCCAACACAATTTTTTTTTAACATCTTTATTGAAGTATAATTGCTTTACATTGTTTTGTTAGTTTCTGCTGTATAACAAAGTGAATCAGCTATATGTATACATATATCCCCATATCCCCTCCCTCTTGCATCTCCCTCCCACCTTCCCTATCCCACCCCTCTAGGTGGTCACAAAGCACGGAGCTGATCTCCCTGTGCTAAGTGGCTGCTTCCCACTAGCTATCTATTTTACATTTGGTAGTGTATATATGTCTATGCCACTCTCTCACTTCTTCCCAGCTTACCCTTCTCCCTCCCCGTGTCCTCAAGTCCATTCTCTACATCTGAGTCTTTATTCCTGTCCTGTCCCTAGGTTCTTCAGAACCATTTTTTTTTAGATTCCATATATATGTATTAGCATACGGTATTTGTTTTTCTCTTTCTGACTTACTTCACTCTGTATGACAGACTCTAGGTCCATCCACCTCACTACAAATAACTCAGTTTTGTTTCCTTTTATGGCTGGGTAATATTCCATTGTATATATGTGCCACACTTCTTTATCCATTCACCTGTCGATGGACACTAGGTTGCTTCCATGTCCTGGCTATTATAAGTAGTGCTGCAATGAACATTGTGGTACATGACTTTTTTTTTTTTTTTTTTTTTTTTTGCGGTACACGGGCCTCTTACTGTTGTGGCCTCTCCCGTTGTGGAGCACAGGCTCCGGATGTGCAGGCTCAGCGGTCATGGCTCACAGGCCTAGCCACTCCGCGGCATGTGGGATCCTCCCGGACCGGGGCACGAGCCCGTGTCTCCTGCATCGGCAGGTGGACTCTCAACCACTGCACCACCAGGGAAGCCCTACATGATTCTTTTTGAATTATGGTTTTCTCAGGGTATATGCCCAGTAGTGGCATTGCTGGGTCATATGGTAGTTCTATTTGTAGTTTTTTTAAGGAACCTGCATACTATTCTCCATAGTGGCTGTATCAATTTACATTCACACAATCAGTGCAAGAGGGTTCCCTTTTCTCCACATCCTCTCCAGCATTTATTGTTTGTAGATTTTTTGATGATGGTCATTCTGACCAGTGTGAGGTGATACCTCATTGTAGTTTTGATTTGCATTTCTCTAATGATTAGTGACGTTGAGCATCCTTTCATGTGTTTGTTGGCAATCTATATATCTTCTCTGGAAAAATGTCTATTTAGGTCTTCTGCCCAGTTTTGGATTATAACCCAACACTTCTGAATGTTGGTCAGCTACAGTTCTATACAGAGACTAAACAGTTTAAACCTGGCAATAACCTGATGAGATAGGAGTAAATTTTCCCTTTTACCAGAGGCAAAATGGAAGTGGTTTACACAGTGGTTAGTTAGGTCACTTGCCCAAGGGTAGACAGCTGGATGGCACACCCAACAATTTCAGGAATGAAGGATCTAAAGAGGTACATTTATGATTTCACAAGGTCAAACAGAGAATGTGAGGGGAACAGAGAAGGAGTAAAATTATATTGTGTCCAACATAAAGATAAAAGGAAGCAGGGTAGCTTCTGTTCCTGGGGAAGAGATCCACAAGGCGGGCATAATGGGTAACAGACAGCGGTCCAAACTTTGCCATTATTGAAAGTAAAAATCCTATTTTCAATGACTTTGGAAGCCTTTTTAAAATATTCTGATTTCCTCTGAAGCTAAGATTAGCCTGAATACTATTTATGAAATGGTTTAATGTGTCTTTGCTGTACTTACAAAAGTTAGCACTTTATTTCTAATTATAACAGTAAAGCATTCTTAGATCAATCCAATTATAAAAACTTTTACAAATTCCTTTAAAATATACACACTTCAAAAACCTAATAAATTAATAAGATACTTATTAAATGAACAAGCCAAATACAATATTTCACAATGACTTGACTATTAGATTTGAAAAACAAACTAGTTGCGTGTAGTTTTGTTTTGAGGTAGGGAAGCCTGTAATAAAACTGCTGGAATGAAAGCCAAATCAATATCTGGTTGATCTCAAAGAATAATCTGTTGCTCTAATTAAATTCATGAGTTATAAATTAAAAGTTAGTACAAACAAAACCAAAAGAGTTGATAATGCAAAAGAGACAAGGGAAATTAGAAATATGGGGGAAATTATTAATCTTGTTGGAGAAAACAGAATGGCAATGAGGAAGGCCATCACTTTGTTACTTATTACCACAGATGTCAATTTAGTTCAAGGAAGGAAGATATCAATGAATTGGATATACAGGCACACACATTCAGATGACTTGAAGCATTTGAGGAATTATCTTAAATATTATTAAAACAACAAACTGTAAATTTGCATAAAGATTTATCCTGAAGAAACTAGAATTTATTTCTGTAATGAAGAATATATTGAAATGTAACTAAAACCTTTGAAAAACAGTGAACTTATCTATTCTGAAAAGGATATTTTTGTCAATTAAAGCTCAAATTAAAACAGTAGTACAAGTTTTTTGTTTTTTTGTTTTTTTTAATCAACCAAACACTAGGACTTAGATCACAGTTTTCCAACATTCAGATTTACTTAAAGTAATCTGAGAAATTTTCCAAAGAAATGCCATGTTAAGAAGCTTCAATAGATTGAATGTTTAAATCACCCCTCGGCAAATTCATATGTTAAATCTTAACCCTCAATGTGATGGTGTTTGAAAGTGGGACCTATGAGTGATGAATAGGTCAATGGGGGTATGGATTCCCCATGAATGGCATTAGTGACCTTACAGAAGAGACCCCAGAGAGCTCCCCAGCCCCTTCCACCATGTGAGGACACAGCAAGAAGACAGTTCTCTCTGAATGAGAAAGAGGGCTCTCACCAGACATGGAATCTGCTGGAGCCTTGAACTCGGATTTCCCAGCCTCCAAAACTGTGAGAAATAAATGTCTGTCGTTTAAGGCACACAGCCTACTGTGTTTTGTAGTGAAAGCCCAAATGGACTAAGAAAGTAGCCATATAAATTAGCATTAGATATGCTTGGTGTTACCAAAAATCAAAAGAGCCATGAAGGTTAATTTCCATCTTATGTAAAATTTGATCAGGAGGCAATTCAGGACTGGTTTGGTGCTTTTGCTCTGTGAATTATGCAGGGAGTCAGGATCCTGCATTTATTTCCCCTTTCTTCTTCACCCTGTCTTGAATTTGGGCCACATTCTACCAGTTCCCTGTGGAGCTTCACCTCCATCCCCACATCCCAAGCAGCGTTGCAAACACTTCCTGGGAATTGCACAGAGAACTTCCCCATCCATTGGCTGTAACCTAGTCACAGCTAGATGTAAGGAATTTTAGAAAATGCAACATGGCAGAGGGTACCAATATGCCACCACAATTTTTGGTTTGATAAGCAATCAGAAATACCTACGGAACTAAGAGATCAATGAAATAAATATTTGGATATTTAAACCTGTTTCTCTTCTTTTCTGTGTTTAATATTCAGTTTGAAGGATGACCTTTAAGTTTTAAACATAGTAAGAGAAAGATAATTCTCCAAAATTCTCATTTAACTGATAATTCTATTATATGTATAGTATTCACAAATAAAATTTTTAAAAATGTAAAAAGAAAAATTTTTAGCTTCCATTTCTCTATGAAGCTATTTCTCTTATTCTAGGAATGAATATATTTTGAGTAAATAAAATTTTCTTCATAATACTGTTGTTTGAAATTAAATTACAAGCTTCAATTTTTGAATAGAATACTGGGAGGATTTAACTGATCACATTTGACTAGGTTATCTATGCCAAATTAAATGTGATGATTTGGCAAATGAAAGGTTATCCATGAGAAAGAGAAAGTAAGCAAGAATTACTTTTCCCAGAATTCCCTTCCCTCCATGAATTGAGCTCAGGTTTGGCCTCAAGGGAAATTTTCAGAGATTGGGAGACAGACGCATCAGTGATTATGTTCTGAAGGTTGTTATTGGAGAGACGCCATGAGAGACAGATGCAGATGGGGTCCCGTTTTGTTCCCATTTCTCTTCTCTAGCATCTCCTCCAGCTCTTCTTGAGCTTGACCTGATCATAAGGTCCAGACCAACCACCAGAGTCTCTGAACCCAGAGACGGAGGGGCCACACCAGCCCCGGGACCAGCAGCAGGGAGCACCTACTGTCCAGCAGGTTTCAATTAGTTCTTGCTTGTCAGGGCTCCTGGATGTCATCTCGGATCCTTCATAGTTCTCTATTTCCTCAAATCCTCCCACAATGATGTAAGCTCTAATTTCTATAACAGGTTTTTTTTTCATAATATTCCATGATATTCTCAACTTTCTCATTCTACCAATGTTTTATGCCTGACTATTTTCATGTAAAGTATATTTTAAAAATATTCATTTTATGTAATATAGAGATTACCATGTCATACGGGTGAAGGTAGTCTTTTAATTGAAACAATTTTACAATCATTGATTCTTATTACTTTACTTTGTATGTTAAGTGAATTCAGCACAGATATCTATTTCTTATAATAGGCAATGGAGCATAATCTTAGAACATTGTTTCTATTTGTCATAAATCAACAAATAGGTTATTTTATTTTTATTTACTTTTCCAAATATCCAGCTGCTTTATTTACTCAGAGTCATGCATTTTATAATATAGCATCTGGATATACACATATTATACAGCTTGATGATCTGCTTCATAGTTTCTGTTCACTCAGGAAGTTAAGTGGCCTCAATAGAAGATGCTCCTTTCTCAGGGACTGTAATGGTCAGGGTAGCCAGGGTTATACTGTGGTAACAATAGACTCAAAAATCTCAGTGGCTTTCAACAAAACATTGTTCCTCACTCCCACTAGGTGTCCATAACTGATCGGCTGCAGCTTTGCTCCATGTTCTGCCCCCAGGCTGATGAAGCAGCCTCAGTCTGTAGCAGAGGGAAAATAGTGCTCATCAAGTTTCTGCCAGGGAGAAAATAATGCCTACACTTCTTTTCATTAGCCAGAGCAAGTCAGAAGGCTAAGATTGATGTCGGTGAGATGGGGAAGGGAGGGGAAAGGATATTTTTGGTATAATAATACACTGGAGTCTAACTTTCTAGATATTAATTTTGCATCCCCCCTCCGCCACCCATGGAATGCAGGGCATTCACATTCTGCATCAAGAGTATCAAGCCAAAATCCTAACAACATCCTCCATCACATGCCAATCTCTACTTCCAGCCTGGAGCTGTGTCCTCTTGCTAAGGAGACCCATGAACTAAAGCCAAGTTAAATGCCTCACTCACTCTTCGTATTCAGTGGAGCAACAGAAATACTATAACTGCAATAAAAGCTCCCGTTTGGAAACAACCAGCCATCACTTGTCTGTAGTAATCCCCCAAACATGTTTGGCAGTATTTTGAGAAGTTCCTACTCTAAGGGTGTGTGATGTTGTTTAGACCTTGACTGTACACATTGGGAATGGTCACTCCCTCTCCCAGCCTGCCCCCTGCCCCACACACCGTGGCTCTTTTCTCTACTTTTGGAGATGTTCTTCCTTTTTCACCATCTTATTCTGTAACATGTGAGAAGGGCATTGGCGATATGCCCTCCGTGGGGACTAAGATAGACTTCTCATTCTGCTCCTTCTGCTTTGAAGTTTGGAAAGCTAATACTTGTTTTACATTCTGAAGGGTCATATGCTCTTTGGGACCATACTGATGACTATTAGAAATACAGCTCCCTCAAAAACATAGTTATGTTTTCAATTTTTCCTGGAAGAGGAAGCAATTTTTTAACCATAATACAGTGTACACTGAGATGGAGCTTATATTGTATGTGTGTGTATATATATTTTACAGAGAGCCCCTGATGAACTCAAATTAAGAGCTGTTTCTATCTGTCTTTTATGTTTCACTTTATATGAGATAACATTTAAAAAGCACTTCAAAATCAAATTGTGCAGCCAAGGTTTCCTGTAGACACCATTCCTTACCAAATGGTCACTTGACCTATAAATGAACATAAACAATGGATGATGTCTCACGGCCTACTAAATCTGTTCACTAACTTTTTTACTCATCAGCGACTAGAAGATGAATCAACCTTCCACTGGATTTCACACATCTTTCTTCCTTCTGTCTACACAGCAGTGCACAACAAATATAAGCCATCTTATAAGCCATCACCAACCAGTCAACATACCTCCTTACTGTGAGCCAATAGTATTGCCTGTAAAACAAACTTTAGTTACTAAAAGTATATTTTCATATAACATAATTTCCCGCATTGTTCTTTCAGTGTGTTCTATGTAATTTGACATTTTAAAGTGTGTATTAACAATTAAATGCAAATTTCTAGGCACCCTTGGATTCCTATAGATGTCCTCATTTTAAATAATTGTTCTGTCATATTTTGAAGATTATGCATTCACTTTTTTCCAACTGTATTCCTGAATTAATTTTGAAAGGAATTATCTAAGTCTCCTACTTTTTAACTATTCATTTAACATAATTGCTATATATCCTTGTTTCTAGATATGCCTTTTATGTTTTTATCCACATGATTGATAAAATTTTGAAAAGGACATGCCAAGGATAAAGCCAGTGGCACTCTACTGGAAACCATCTTTACACATTGACATTTATCCATTAATCATCTCTTTGGGTTGAGTTTTTCAATCAGCTACTAATCCATCATTTTGATCTGGCACTTTTCTAAATCTTGTCACAAACGCCTAGTCTGACATGATTTGTTCTTTGTGGGTCTGTATTCACCTCTTTCTCTAAGGAACCATCTTTCAATGTTAATGATGTGTTCCTTAGAAAGGAAGGCAGTGTTATGCTACAGGGCAGCAGTAAGCAGAACCTTTGTCCAACTTTTTGAAGTGCAATCATAATTTGTCAAACTTCAAACTTGTAGTACTTCTAAGTTTCACCAAGTTTCCTCAAATGTTTTCAAGAATATGCTCATGAACTCATTTGCAAATTTTCTGAGTAACTTGAGTATTAATCCATGTGCTTTAGCAGACATTCAAAATAGCTATGTGTATTACTAAAATTCTCTTCACCTACCCCAGCTCTCAAAGTCTTTTTTAACTAGTGCTCATTTCTATTTGTCTCTGAGAATAACTCTAAAAACTGATCCTCATTTTTTCAGGCTGTTATCAATGGAACAAACCTCAAGCCATGTGTTTTCCAGTCTTTGCTGCAATTATATCTAAAACAGCCATTATTTCACATTGTCATTCTTATAGTCACTTTATTTGCTGAATTTAGGTTAAACTAGAAAAGCATGCACTTTAAGATTTAGATGTCACAATACTTTCATTAAATTTAAGAAGGGAAGACAGGTCTTATCCCAGAAAGAACAGAAAATGTGGGTTCACATACATTCAACCCCAAACTTTCTAGTTTGGTGTCATAAGATTTTTTGACCTATAGCTTATTCTGTTAGAATTATAATTATTTTCTAATATAGTGTACAGCACCAATGGTAAAACAGTGTAAACTATGTTAAAGTACTGTGTAAATGGAGAATATAAACATCTTGTTATTGTTATTACTTGGTAATATATAGTTGATATAAGAAACAAGAATAGGAAGAGGGAAATGAAAGCAGCATATTGAAAATTGAACGAATAAATAAATTTTATGTACTAAGACTGTACGCCATTAATTTAGCCCATTATGTAATTAACATTTAGCAATAGTCTATTCATCCTTCTTTAGTAATTAAAATATATTAATGATAAAAAAGCCAAAGAGAGCCAACAGTGGCATAAATTGAGTGTGAAAGTTAGAAAATTTTGTAGTGTTAATATGTCACCAGTTGGCACTGTGACAAAAATTTCAGTAAGGTTCTTTTAACATCATAAGTCACATTTTAAATATTTTTGTAGTTTCTTCAACTTAAAAAGTTTAATTTGATTCCACATTGAAAATATTTGTGACCTGAAACTGAGACTATGTTTCCTTTAATCACTGTTTTTTGAATAATTGACATCAAAATTGACTTCACAATGAATTACAGATTATTGAACAGGCAGAGGGCATAGTTTTATTAATTTTCTTTATGTTGATTACTTATAGGTATGATCATTCTTAAATTAAAATCTTAAAGTGAGAAGTCACAGAAATTTTAACCACAAAGGTTTTTATTAAGACAGTAATTTGGGTACCCAAATAATTGCAAATTCATGTTATGCAGTGGGAAAATGTCTACATAAATTGTTACCTACTTTGTTCAGTTTTGTGTGAGCACTGAGTACTCAGTGCCATCGTGAAATAGCTTTTTTCTTTTAACAGCTCAATTGAGAAATAATTCATATAATGTGCCTATGTAATCTACTTTTTTCTTACATGTTTATAAATTTTTCATAGTTCTTTTATATTTTATGCATTTTGAAAGATAAGGGAAATCACTGTTAACAGTATTTAAACACATTTGAGACATCAGTGACACAAAATAATAATAACAATGAATACAATATTATCTTTAACTTACTGTTCATTTTAAATTAATGGCTATTTTATAATTAATAATATTTAAAGACAGTTATTTCTTAAGAGAAAATGTATTTTAATTTCTAAGGCACTTAAACTATTTAAAGAGAAGAGATCTTTAATTGGGAAATTATTACAAGTTAATCACTTTTTAAAAATATTGCAATGTAGTTGAGTTTTAGTTCTGAAGCCTCTATAATTCCATTTAAATCAGCATTACAATGACACTTGGTCACCCCATCATGATTATTTGACTTATCCAAATTAAAGTCTGTGCCATGGATTTAATACATAGTAATATATAGCAAAACATCATCAATGTAATTCATGACATTCTTTACTCAATATTAGCTATTTGTGTCAGTTTCAAACATTTCTTCCAGAATAACCACTCAAATGGATAGGCAACAGCTAATGCCCACCATTTTTCTATGTGAGTACAGAGAGAATGAAACACCTAATGACAGTTGTGTGTGTGTGCATGTGTGTGTGTGCATCCATGCCTGCATGTCCCTTAGTTTAGGACAGCTTTTACAAAAATGTACTTATTTCTTTCTGTTCTGGATACTATGGGGGAAACTTACCAAACCTCCACACCTTTCCTCCCTCCACAGAAGATAAAGGTAGAAGGGCAATTATTTTGAATTTTCTTTGTTCCCTCTCTCACTCCTCCCCTAAGATGGATAAGGGTACGCAAGGATGAGGGTTGGAGAGAAGGAGGAGGGACTCTGAGAGCTCTCTTTCAGAGAATTTGACATCCTCTCCCACGTGGAAATGCCTTGTCCATTCAGCTGACACTTGTCCTAGACATAGTAATATAAAGGTCACTTGGCTGCAGACCTAAGCCTCACTCTCCAGTTAGCTGTGATTTTAGCAATAATTAAGCTGATATTTTGATCTATTTTTATCATCCCTATATCTTACTTTTCAATTGATTCCAAGCTATTAGAAGAGAGAGGAGTGTAATTAATTGGCATTTCTAATATCATTTGACAAAACTGTATCTTCTCCCTTCTTAGTATCCCTCACATTAAAAATTTCTGATTGAGAACTGGGTATGTAACCATATAAAGCCTTACTAGAAAATTATTTACCAGAGCATTTGGGTAGAAAACAATCTTTTCACTACTACTGCCATGCCAGGAGATTAGGAGATGTGGTTTTCAGTGGAGCAGAGCTTACACGAGAGAAAATGAAAGAAGCAGAATCTCCATGAACACAGGTCAGGGCCGTGTACACTTCTGTTGTTCCTGTTGTTTCCATTTACCTGAGCAGATGAGTTTCTATGCTTTTGTAGACTACCTTGAATTGGACTTGTGTTATTTGCAACAAAGAGAGGCTTCTAACGGAAATAACTGTGAACAAGGAATGCCAATGCCAGAACATGCAATTGGCTGTGTTGAAGGGAATCCTTGAAAATGAGGATGTCTTTATTTCCAGCTAAATAACTACATATTTATGTTTTTCGGTGACAAACAGCTACATGAATTGTTACCTACTTT
This sequence comes from Globicephala melas, assembly GCF_963455315.2. Taxonomy (NCBI): domain Eukaryota; kingdom Metazoa; phylum Chordata; class Mammalia; order Artiodactyla; family Delphinidae; genus Globicephala; species Globicephala melas. The sequence continues at coordinate 99,920,110 of NC_083322.1, forward strand.
GTTCAGTTTTGTGCATTTATTCAGTACTCAGTGCCATTGTGAAATAACTATTTTTTAAAACAGCTCTATTGAGAAATGATTCATATAATGTGCAATTCGCTCATTAAAGTATACCATTCCCTGTATAACAAGTGTATGTCAATATATTTAAGGTTATGTTAAGGTTTTGACTTGCATTTCCCTAACAGCTAATGATGTTGAACATCTTTGCATGTGTTTTTTGGCCATTTGTGTATCATCTTTGGAGAAATATCCATTCATATCTTTTGACCAATTTCTATCTTTCTTTATCTTTTAATTATTTAGTTGTAAGAGTTTATATGTATACTCAAAATGCAAGCCCTTTATCAAACATATAATTTGCGAATAAGATAAATTTATTTTTTCATCGTTTTAAAAAATGAGTTTTAGTTTTTTAAGGCACCTCTATGCTGTTCTCCCTAGTGGCTGTATCAGTTTATATTCGCACCAACCGTGCAAGAAGGTTCCCTTTTCTCCACACCCTCTCCAGCATTTATTGTTTGTTGATTTTGTGATGATGGCCATTCTGACTGATGATGGCCATTCTGAGGTGATATCTCATTGTAGTTTTGATTTGCATTTCTCCAATAATTAGTGATGTTGAGTGTCTTTTCATGTGTTTGTTGGCCATCTGTATGTCCTAGCATGTGACCCAGCAATCCCACTCATGGGCATATACCCCAAGAAAACCATAATTCAAAAAGACACATGCACCCCAATATTCATTGCAGCACTATTTACAGTAGCCAGGACATGGAAACAACCTAAATGTCCATTAACAGAGGAATGGATAAAGAAGATGTGGTACATATATACAATAGAATATTACTCAGCCATAAAAGGGAATGAAAATGGGTCATTTGTAGAGACATGGATGGACCTAGAGACTGTTGTACAGAGTGAAGTAAGTCAGGAAGAGAAAAACAAATATCATATATTAACATATATATGTGGAATATGAAAAAATTGATATAAATGATCTTATTTACAAAGCAGAAATAGAGACACAGACGTAGAGAACAAACATATGGCTATCAAGGGGGAAAAGAGGGTGGTGGGATGAATTGGGAAATTGGGATTGACATACATACACCGTTGATACTATGTATAAAGTAGATAACTAATGAGAACCTACTGCACAGCAGAGGGAACTCTACTCAGTGCCCTGTGGTGACCTAAATGGGAAGAAAATCCAAGAAAGAGGGGATATATGTATACATATAGCTGATTCACTTTGCTGTACAGTAGAAACTAACACAACATTGTAAAGCAACTATACTCCAATAAAAATTTTTTTAAAAGTCAGCCAATAAAAAAAAAAAAGATGGACTGTTTAAAGAAAAAATTGACATATGTAGAGGTATAAATGTATGAAATGCATAACATACGTAGAAATAAAATAGTACAAAAATAGACAGAATAAAAGTATAATACTTGTTTCCCATACTATAGATGAAATTGTGTATATTCTGAAGAAACACTGTCATAAGTTAAGATTTATAAAAATACTAGAAAATCCTCTTAAAGTGTCCTATAAATAGTAACTCAATAAAGTTAACTCAATAAATAACTCAATAAATAGCAATAAATAAACTAAATAACACGATGGAGTTATTAAAATATATCAATTTAATGCAAAGAAAGGCAAGAAAAGAAAAAAATGAGTAAAATTATGTGGTGTATTTGATTTGCTTTAAAATGCTTAGCCAAAATTAAAAAGAGAGAAAGAGAAAGAGAAAAAAGGAAAAGCAAAAAGAAGCAAGACGAAGCAAGTATGGTAGTTGTACTGAGTTCTGGGGTCTGGCTGATGATTATGTGGTGAAAAGTTTAATGTCTCTATTTTTGTGTGTGTTCAATTTTTTAAATAAAATGCTTAAAACACGTAATTAGGGCTTCCCTGGTGGTGCAGTGGTTGAGAGTCTGCCTGCCGATGCAGGGGACACGGGTTCGTGTCCCGGTCCAGGAAGATCCCACATGCTGCGGAGCGGCTGAGCCCGTGAGCCATGGCCACTGAGCCTGCGCATCGGGAGCCTGTGCTCCGCAACGGAAGAGGCCACAACAGTGAGAGGTCCGCGTACAGCAAAAAAAAAAAAAAAAAAAAAAAAGGAAAAAAAAAAGAAACAAACAAACAAAAAACAAAAAAAACCCCACATAATTACATGGTTTACTTTTTGGTTTGCCTTTTTTTTTTCCTTTGCGATACCACAAATTATAGATTATTTCACAAGAGCTGAAATAAATTCCAGCAGACCAGCAGAGGCAGGGGAGATGAAGAAACACAGCTGGGACTCACGGGGTACTGGTGATTATGCAGTACTGGGAACCCTATGACCCCAGGCCATCTCTCCATGACAATGCCAACAATTACCTCCAATTTGGAGTGCTGTTCACGGAGGCCAAGGGGAAGAACTGAGTATGTGCCATTTTCTGTGATGACTGAGGAAGAAGAACCTGTAACCCTCTGGCCACATGGTCTCAGAGTGCAAGCCTCCTCAAATCAGGAGGGGGCATCCTGAGCTAAAGCTGGCTCTCAAGAAGACCAGGCATAGCCAGTGATCAAATGACTCTCGTGAGTATCTTACATTTGATTTTACTCACTAAGTCTGAGCAGAATTTTCTGTCACTTGCAAACAAAATCTCCCAAATGATACATTTTCAGGGACCAGTTCTAGAGGAAGCCAAGTTGATTGACTAAGGGAGCCTTGAAATCTTTGTTCTTTAAGTCGTCAATGTTTGTGGAAGAGTGAATGCAGTGTGTTGATTCCTCTTTCTGCAATTTACAAGCAACAGTTTTGTTTTTTTTTATTGTTTTGTTTTATTTTTAACTGCAGCTCTCCCGTATCTCTTCTATCCTGCATTCTGAATGCCTTGCCGTGGTAGTTAAATGTATTGTTTGTTTTAATTGCTGGACCACAAGAGGTGGCATGTTGAATTAAAGAATGCCTAGCAGACAGAGAGAAAATACACACACACTCGCACATGATAGTTTGTTTTTTATGAGCAGGAGACATGTTTGAGATTTTGTTTGGGGAAGAGGGATGCAGGTGGCGACTTGGTAGCACTCTCTCTCTCTGTGTCTCTCTATTCCTTATGACAGAGATGAGCAAGGCAATGAGTCTTGATGTACCAGAAAACTCCATCCCCTTAAGCAAAGTGACAAGGATTGACACATCCCCTGAAAAAGACCATTCTGAAATATTTTACTGGGAGCTTCAAGAGATCTGGAGAAAGGATCCTTCTTCTGTGAGGATTTCTGATCTGATAGATCACATCAGATTTGATGCCTGGTGGTCATGATACCATGTCTGCTCTGGAGAAAACATATGTGACAGCAGGAGAGAAAACATATGTGACAGCAGGAGAGAAACATATGTGACAGCTCTGGAGAAAACATATGTGACAGCAGGAGAGCAGGATGCCTCTGACATGTAGAAACACCTGTTGCCACCATTCAAACTATATCTGGGTGTTTTGGTCATTTTATGGCTTATTGCCATTTATGCTGAGATTGTTACTTACCAGAAATTAACATCTGAATTATACATTTTCTGGAAAAGTTTGGGGAAGAGATTGTGGAATGTGAACATCAGACAGACCTGTGTGTAGCAGTGAGATTGTAAGGCTGCAATGTTTGGAGGCTGAAAGTGGAATCCTTCCCTCTCTGTGTTCCTTTCAGTTCCTGGAATGTCTACCACCTGGATTAGGATCCCAGGTAGAAGACTAGGGAAACTGACCGGGTCAAAGTAAATACTCATAGACACTCATATGTAGGCTTCCCATAATGACTAGACTTAACCCAGCATACTTTCATTTGTCAGCCTTATGAAAACAGAGCTTCCAATCAGCTTTACAAATACGTCACTCTTTAGATATTAATACAGAGATAAGGACTCACAGATATTGAAAGAAATATACTAATGTCAAGTGTGTCCTCTAAAAGAAAGGGGGAAGATGAAGAGAGATTGAGTGGCTGCTCAGAAAAAATAGAATGCAAGGAGAATTTTAAAATATTCCGCTTAAAAAAACATTAGTAGAATTGTGATTTACCTATGAAAGATTCAAACAGGAAGAATACAAAATGAATGCAAGAAGATGTACACCAAAGACACACACACACACACACACACACACACACACACACACACACCAGGAATTTTAAGAGAATATTCTGTCATATCTACAAAGATAAAATAAATCACTTAGGATGAACTAAGAATCAGATTGACACCAAAAGGTAGGATAGCAGCACTGGAAACCAGGATACAATGAATTCATCCTTTTAAAATTCGAATAGAAAATTATTTTCAAATTATCAGTCAAGAGCAAGGTTAGAATTCTCAGGCATGTTAGGGCTCAGAAAATTGACATCCCACTTACCCTTCCTCACCAAGCTTTTGGAAGACTGGAGTACAGTAACATGAAGACAGACTTAGAGCTGGGAGGCAAAATTGGCCCAGGAGAGCAGAGGAGAGGTAATGCTGGAGAGGAGTGGGCAGCAGGACAGAGCACAGGCTGCCCTAGAACAGGTGTCCTCAACCCCCAGGGGTCCCCTAACCCCCTGTTAGGAACCAGGCCACACAGCAGGAGGTGAGTGGCAGGTGAGCAAGAGAAGTTTCATCTGCCACTCCCCATTGTTCCCCATTGCTCCCCATTGCTCCCCATTTCTCCCCATTGCTCCCCATCACTCCCCCATCACTCCCCCATCACTCCCATCACTCGCCGTCACTCTCCCATTGCTCCCCATTGCTCCCCATCGCTCCTCTCACTCCCCCATCGCTCCATCTCTCCCCATCACTCCCCATTGCTCCCCATCGCTCCCCATCACTCCCCATCACTCCCCCATCGCTCCTCATCCCTCCCCATCCCTCCCCATCACTCCCCATCACTCCCCCATCGCTTCCCCATCACTCTCCATCACTCCCCATCCCTTCCCATCACTCCCCATCGCTCCCCATCACTCACATTACTGCCTGAACACTCACCCCCAACCCGTCTGTGGAAAAATTGTCTTCCAAGAAACTGGTCCCTGGTACCAAAAAGATTGGGGACCACTGCCCTAGAGGAGCACAAGAGGGACCAAAGAGGAGCATTCCTGAGAAACACAGAATGTGCACTACCACCTTAAGAGGAGGTTTACTGTACATTTGAAGGTGAATGAGCTATAACTATGGGATCTACAAGGCAAATTTTAAAACGTGTGACTATTACATCTATAAAAAATCAATGTATGGAAAAGGAGATATAACATTGTTACCAAGGCTCTTCCCTCAGAATCATACCCCTGACCCTCCCTTGAACGGAAACCAATTACTCTTATCTAAGTTTCAGGAGCAAGCTGCAAAGAGAAAACAACAAGAACAGGTAAGAACCAACTAGGCCTAAGATGGCAGATTTGATGTCCAGGGGACCTTGAGCCTCATTACATCCTCATTGTGATGCATTAACTAATGAAACTCCCACCAGCCCCGTGACAGTTGACAGTTGCCATTGACAACAATTGGAGATGCTCATACAAGGACTGAAAAGTAGTGTTGCACCAGTTCTAGGTGCAAACCACACCCCTGTTCTTGGATACAGCATGAATATTCCTCCCACTCTTTCCAAATCCCTCCCTTTTACCTTGACCTTCCTATATATTTGGTATCTCCACATGAATGGGGTTGAGAAGCTGATATGCAAACTAGGTTCTTGTGTCTCTGTTCTTTGGTCATTGAATAAAGCTTGTGCTCTTCCAGTCTCAGAATCGATCTCGTTATTGACTGTGCAAATCCAATCGGAAAAAGAACCTCCCTGGCCAAGACAAGGGGTCTCAACCCAGGCTAGGACCCCAGCATGGCTCCAGTCAATCAATTATCAGCACACAAAATAATAAAGTGACCACTGAAAAGCTAAAGATGTGACAACAGGAGAGAACTGTGTATACACAATGGGTATAATAGAACCATACCTTCATTTTCCAGGGAAAATCATTAATTGATAATATTTACAGTCTACTAACCTGTTAATAGCAGTAGATGTATTTCATTTAGATGTATTATTATTTATTGTCATATTATTAAAGACAAGTTGAAAGTAGTTGCCACTTACAATTCCAGTCATAACAGAAGAGCTGGAATCAAGACTCTTTCTCCTGCCATAATTAACTATAAAAACTGGAAGAAAATATAAAACAACTATTTAAGGCATTAGATAACAACCAGTACAAGGCCATGATACCCTTAGGTGAGGCCTCTGGCTACCCCAGCTTTCTCCCTGAAGGCCAGGACATAGAGTCTGAGCATGGAGTAAAGGGCACAGCAATCCAATTTCAGGGGTACAGAGGCAGCTGGAATTTAGGGAAAGTGTCTATAAGAAAAAAACCACAGAGAAAAGTGTCCCCACATATGGATAATAGCCTTCCACATGTCCTTGGGGGACTCCTGAGCTGAGATAGAGGAGTGTAGCAGAGGACAGCTGCTAGGGAGCTGGGGTTTGGGCTGCAGTGCAGGGGTGAGGCTTCCAGGAAACCACAGGCAGGCAGAGAACCCTGAATGAGGGGTGGGATTGGGGGCCAATGACTCATCTGGGTCAGTCCAGAGGGAGGAATTTCCCTCTGCCCTTCTAGGTTCCTTTGGACGGCCTAAGACTTTAATTGACATGAGACATGAGACAGATTAACAGAAGAAGATCAAGCAAAATTTGAATAACATGTACATGGGAGAAACCAAGGAAGATGGGGTAACTCGCCAAAATGGCTAAGGCCCTCACCTTAAATACCATCTTCGGCTAAAGACAAAAGAGGATGTTGGGGCTTCCCTGGTGGCATAGTGGTTGAGAGTCTGCCTGCCGATGCGGGGGACACGGGTTCGTGCCCCGGTCCGGGAAGATCCCACATGTTGCGAAGCAGCTGGGCCCGTGAGCCATGGCCACTGAGCCTGTGCGTCCGGAGCCTGTGCTCCGCAATGGGAGAGGCCACAACAGTGAGAGGCCTGTGTACCGCAAAAAAAAAAAAAAAATAGGATGTTGGGGGAAGTGATTTGGGTCTTCAAAGGGAAGGAAAGCAATTCACACAGAGATGGAAAACAAATGTTTGGTAAATAAATGTTTGCTGGGCCCTCAGAGGCAATGGGAACCAGAGGGGACTCTGAACTCTTGGTCCTGCCAAGTCTCACCCACCACATCCAGCTCACACTTTTTTGCAGATAGCTGTATTCTAGGAACAAGACCTTTATCTAAATTCTTTTAGGCAGCTAAGGGTGCAGTAACAATAAAAACTTCCCAAGTCTTCTGTTTCCTAAAAATAATCAGCTCAAATGAATCCTCATGCCTAAGAGACACATTTTGGGGCAGCAAATTTTGCTTCCCTACATGATGATGAGAGAAAATGTGTCAGCGAATGTTGCTATGTTTCCAATTAAAGAAACTAGAATTTGACACAATGATTAATAAAGATAGAAAGTCAAGGAGAAGAAGCTAAGAAGGAGTTGATTTGGGAAAATTTTTAAATAGGTTAGAAAGATTGTAGAACTCTGAAGTTAGTGAGTAGGAAGTTTGAAAATCTATGTCAGTAGATCAGTAGAACAATTTCCCCCAGTGACATGAATGAAGAAGTCATTTGTGATTAGATTACAATTGAAATGAATAAGTGAATATCATTGGATGAATAAAGTCTTTGGAGAGACTATATAGATTAAAGCCGTGTTACCAAACTTAGGTTTGGCTGCTCGCTGTTCAAAAGCCAATAATCGCGACGCAGATGCCATTGGAGAAGAAAGATGCTTTAATCAGAAAAGACAGCAATTTGGGGAGAAGGTGGACTGATGTCCTGAGACCAACTCTGAAGATTCCGCTCTGTCATGACGGCTTTTAAAGAGGAAAAGGGGTCTGGAGCCTGTGCTCCGCAACGGGAGGGGCCACAGCAGTGAGGGGCCCGCGTAACACCAAAAAAATAAATAAATAAATAAATAAAAAATAAAGAGGAAAAGGGGGAAGAATCTCAGTGAATCATTGAGGCAGGAGTTTGGGTTCTGCATCCTTCTCCATTGTGTTCAGACTGGCTGATTCTCTCTTCAGATGTTATCTTGCCTGCCTGATCTGCCTGCAGGATTGTTAAGGGGGCTCTTGAGGGTAGAGAGCTAGTCATTCTTTACTTAATTCTTCATTCTTACTTCTTTTAATCTAGGAAAAGAATCAACAGGTTAGGCAAGGCTTGATGTGCATTCAGGAGAGCATAAGTCAGGAGTTTGGTTAAATTGCCTAGTGATTTTATTCCTATGATTAGATTCTTTTAAGGTTAGAACAGAAAAGGGAAAACAGGAAGGGGGAAAAAGAGCTGCTTTCAGGCAGGGTTGGAAGATGTAGGTAAGATAACAGCCACATTTAATGGGTGGGTGCCAGCTAAGGAATCTGAGAAAGAGTGGTTATAATAAAGAAAGAAGAGGGTGGTGTCACAGAAGTCAAGAGGAACGTAAGGATTCTCATCTCTATAGTCTGGGAAGGTGACAAGCACCTCAAGATGCTAAGTAAACATTTGTGGAGGGAGTGGATTAGTGGGCGAATCAGTCATTACCAAACAACAGGGAGAGACCGCGTGGACAGCAGGCATGGAATCATTTAATAGTTGTGCTGTCAGCGGCGGGGTTTATGCACCAGGAAAACTGCAGAGAAGATAAACTAAGAAAGTGAAGGGCAGTGGATTCTCATGAAAAGCAGGTCTGATTAGTCTGATTGAGCAAAACCATAAAAGAGTACAGTTAAAATAGGAGGGAATTGTTCAGTTCTCACTCCACTGAAAATATCCCAGTTAAATCTGATCATCTCCTTTTAAATTATGAAAAGTTTACATATGAAAAGTGTATGTAAAAATCCAGTTTCAAAAATCAGTAAAGCTTACATGTTTTCTAACAAAAAGGGAACATGTAACTCTATATCGAAGAGCAGTTTCTTATATGACACCACTGGGATGAACAAGTATCTAACTTCTGTCTTTTTCTTCTGTAGGAATCACAACTACTTACAACTCCTAGGCAGAGTGTACAAAGGCAGTGGATTCATGACAAATAAAGAAAATTAGCACAGCACCTCTGCACATTGTCGACCAACAAATGCAGAAGGCTGCAAATAAGAAAAAGAGTTTTTCTGGGGTCTTAAGAACTGCAATTTTGGAGGCACTGAGGAATTGAGTAGCAATGCAAATATGCTGAGAGGTAAACAGAAGAGGACGAGGGTCTGTAAAGTCAGCAGTGGAAGATGTTCCAGAGAAGTGACATAGGTTACTTTTTACAGAACTGTGAGGGTGCCTACAGGCATTCTGCTATCTATGGCAGCAGATTTGTTGCTAAGCTGTGGTCTCTAGGGCATAAAGAAAACAGGTTCCAGGTGGTCCCAGGAGGGCTGGGTCAAAAGTTTCTGCTGCATCCTGGGGTGGGTATGAGAAAGTTTCTTCATCCCAGCCCTCACTCCCTTTTAGCTTCCTTTGACTTTTGACCTGAGCGATTCCGTTTTGTGGTTCATGGTCCACAGCATCAGAAAATGTGGTCTTATCATAACCATTAAACATAACTGGCACTTGAAATGCTTAAAAATTAATAGAAATTAATACAATGAATGAATCAAGCAGAACTCTAAACCTCATCATTATATAGTTGATGTGCTAATTGTATAATTTAAAATGTTTTGGCAGGTATTCAAAATATAACCATATAGTACAAGCAGATTTTTCAAGACAAGAGAATTGTTGGCACACCAACTCACAATAGTGCAGTCGATAACATTTTAAGCCCATGGGTCGAAAACAAAATAGGTCACTTAAGCACAACATTTCTGGTTGATCCCTAGCTCCCCACCTGAGTTGTGAAAGCTGAAATCAGTAATCATGTTCTCAGTTCTGACAATAATAAAGACATGATGCTCCTCAATGAAATCAGTCCTTCAAAGGAAAGACCAGTATAATAGTGTAATCAAATGAAGAAATTAATCAAAAATTTTAAAGAGAAGAAGTGTTTTGAACAAGACTTTAACTGTATTCTCCGCTAGGAAAGATACAGTTAAAACAATGTCATCCTTGCAGAAGCGTAATAGGAATAATACTTTCACTAATGATTATGAGGGGAGATGATATTGCTGTGAGATTTGATTTAATAATTACCTATGAGCTCTTTATAGGGATTTAATACTTAAGTTTAATTTTATATTTAGTTATTAGAGGGGTTTAGCAGTGAAGTTTAATTTTTCATTAAGTTATCTAACTGTTTTTTTAGGCTGTATCGGGTTCGTCTGCTAACAGTACCCGTCATATTGCTTCATACCAATTTTCACAAACTGAAAGTGTGCATTTGTATAGGAATTTGATTAATACCTAGTATTGACAGAGAATTTTCCATGAGGCTGTACATTTCTGCACAACTTTTCAGCAGAGGCTGTTACTGTCTTTGTTCCCACCTCTGTTCACAAGGATGTGTGCAGAGACTGAAGAACCCTCTTCCCATGAGGCAGGAGGCAGGCAGGCCTAAAGTCACCAGTTTTACTAAATTAAAAAACAGAAGCCCAATTATTTGAATTTCAGATTAACTATATATATATATATATATATATATATATATATATATATATATATATTTGCTTAAGTATGTCCCATGCAATGCAATGTTTGGAACATATTTATACTAAATTGTATCCATTGTTTATCAATAATTCAAATTTAGCTGGGCACTTGTATTTTACCTGGCAACCCTACTAGCTGCCTATTGTTGCTGAAATAGAAACATACAATATAAAACTTGTGAGTTAAGTTTTATCTGGGGAACTTACTGAGGACCATAACCCGGGAAACAGCCTCTCAGGTAGCTCTGAGGAACTGCTCTGAAGAGACAAGGGAGAGGTCAGGACATAGATGAATAGTTTTGCTAAAAAAATATAACATGTAGTTGCATCTTAACTGTCTAGGGGCCAGTATAGCCAAAGTGCAGAGTGTTTCCTGTTTTTCTCCCTCCTGAATTACCCTCATGGTGCACTGTCGATGGGTGACTGCAATGGCTAATGGCTTGATCCTTGAAGAACTGGAATGGTGGGCAACAGTTTGTTCTTTGCATCATTATAGACAAGTTCATGTTCCTCTCCAGGAGCACAGGCCACTGCTTTGCAGCCAGCACCTGGCTCTTTCACAATTGCCTTGTGGCAACTGCCCCTCAGGAAAGCCATGCAGATGCTGTTATTGCCGTGACAGAAAGTCTTCCATCTCTGACCACAGGTCTCAGCATCCACAACACTGATATAGGCTGTCTTAGCTTAGAAATAGTTTAAAATCTCAGACCCAGCATGGTTCTTGACAGTCATCTCCCTCAGTAAAATATAGGAGCCTTTGACAGCAGAGACTAGTTTTGTTTTGTTTCACATTTATGTCTGGCATATTGCCCAGTACCTCTCACTGGATAAATAATTGTTGAAAAGGTGAATGAAAGAATAATTGAATGAGCTATCAATTGAGTTTCAGCTGCTAAACGCTGTGAAGCTTTGTAATGCAAATTAGACTATATTTCTTTGTATCCCTTTCTCTATCTCCATCTTTCCTCCATCTTTCTCTCCCTGTTTAAGCTCCATTTTATCTTCATCATCATCTCAGGCTCATAGTTCCCTCCAGCCCAGCTCTAGTTCTACCTTATAGCCATTCTTGCATTTAAAAACCAACAGTGTCTGAATGGGCCCAACAGAACAAGTATTTGGTGGGAAATACTAAGAAATCTCAGAGTTTAGACATGTTCTGAAGTTATGCTTCAATTCCGACATCCCTATCCTAGCTCTCTTGTATAATACTTCACTAGCATATTTTAGGAACATCTAGAACTAATAAATGATACCTACTAATTAATAGATTAGTATGGCAATGACTGACTGACTGTATAATCACTCAGTCCATAATTGAGAGCTAATTTCCTTTGTAATAATCTGGTCCTAATCCTTTATTGCACTGAAAAGATACAAATGAGCCTTGAATTGAGAATGTACTTACATTCACAAATCTAGAGATCCAGAATCCTAACTTAATGCAGACAATCATCCAAGGTTTTTTGAGATACACTGAGATGTGGTATTAAAAAACAAACAAACAGTATGAACATGGCCTGTCCACTTGGGTTACTTGAGAATACATCTCTATTTCTATATCCTTCCATCTCAAGGTCTATCCATGTGTTGTTAAGGTCACTAAAATGCACGATTATTTTTCAGATGAACAAGCAACCCCAAAGAAATTGTCTACTAGTTGTATTCCACTTCAGAATAAACTCCTCCACCTGATGGGGTCTTCATCACTCTACTTTACCTTAAAGTTTACTCCAGGAACAAACAAACAAAAAGGAAGCTTGATAAAGACTGACTAATTCCTGTGCTTTCTTCTGCTCTGCTGAACGTTTTCTGTATTTCACTTTTCTTCCTATCTTCTACTGTCCTTACACAGAGTCGGCCTATTGCATGAGAATGTGAGTTCTGAGGCCAGGATGTCCAATGTATTTTCATGGCAAACCATGGTCTAACAGTCAGAGCTTTAGAGTCAGAGTAACCAAGACTTGAATCTTTAATTAGGTCCCATTTGTTTAGTTTTGTTTTTATTTCCATTACTTTAGGAGGTGGATCAAAAAAGATCTTGCTGTGATTTATATCAGAGTGTTCTTCTTATGTTTTCCTCTAAGAGTTTTATAGCGTCCGTTCTTACATTTAGGTCTTTAATCCCTTTTGAGTTTATCTTTGTGTATGGTGTTAGGGAGTGTTCTAATTTCATTCTTTTACATGTAGCTGTCCAGTTTTCCCAGCACCACTTATTGAGGAGACTGTCTTTTCTTCATTGTGTATCCTTGCCTCCTTTGTCATAGATTAGTTGACCATAGGTGTGTGGATTTATCTCTGAACTTTCTATCCTGTTGCATTGATCTACAGTCCTGTTTTTGTCCCAGTACCATACTGTTTTGACGACTGTAGCTTCGTAGTATAGTCTGAAGCCAGGGAGCCTGATTCCTCCAGCTCTGCTTTTGTTTCTCAAGATTACTTTGGCTATTCATGGTCTGTTGTATTTCCATACAAATTGTAAATTTTTTTGGTCTAGTTCTGTGAAAAATGCCATTGGTAATTTGATAGGGATTGCATTGAATGTTTAGATTGCTTTGGGTAGTATAGTCATTTTCACAATATTGATTCTTCCAAACAAAGAACATGGCATATCTCTCCATCTGTTTGTGTCATCCTTGCTTTCTTTCATCGGTGTCTTACAGTTTTCTGAGTACAGGTCTTTTGCCTCCTTAGATAGGTTTGTTCCTAGGTATTTTATTCTTTTGATGCAATAGTAAATGGGATTGTTTCCTTAATTTCTCTTTCTGATCTTTAATTATTAATGTATAGGAATGCAAGAGATTTCTGTGTCTTAATTTTGTCTTCTGGAACTTTACCAAATTCATTGATGAGCTCTAGTAGTTTTCTGGTAGCATCTTTAGGATTTTCTGTGTATAGTATCATGTCATCTGCAAACAGTGACAGTTTTACTTCTTCTTTTCCAATTTGGATTCCTTTTATTTCTTTTTCTTCTCTGATTGCTGTGGCTAGCACTTCCAAGACATAACAGTGGCAAGAGTGGATATCCTTGTCTTGTTCCTGATCTTAGAGGAAATGCTCTCAGTTTTTCACCATTGAGAATGATATTTACTGTGGGTTTATCATATATGCCTTTAGTACATTAAGGTAGCTTCCCTCTATGCCCACTTTCTGGAGAATTTTTATCATAATGGGTGTTGAATTTTGTCAAAAGCTTTTTCTGCATCTATTGAGATTACAATATGGACTTTATTATTCAATTTTTTAATATGGTGTATCACAATCCTTGCATGTTTGAGTTAAATCCCACTTGATCATAGTGTATGACCCTTTTAATGTGTTGTTGGATTCTGTTTGCTAGTATTTTGTTGAGGATTTTGTGTCTATGTTCATCAGTGATATTGACCTGTGATTTTCTTTTTTTTGTGATATTTTTGTCTGGTTTTGGCATCAGGGTTATGGTGACCTCTTAAAAAGTGCTTGGGAGTGTTCACTCTTCTGCAGTTTTTTGGAATAGTTTGAGAAAGATAGGTGTTAACTCTTCTCTAAATGTTTGCTAGAATTTGCCTGTGAAGCCATCTGGTCCTGGACTTTTGTTTGTTGAAAGTTTTTAAATCACAGTTTCAGTTTCAGTGTTTGTGATTGGTCTGTTCATATTTTCTATTTCTTTTGTGTTCAGTCTTGGAAGTTTCTACCTTTCTAAGAATTTGTCCATTTCTTCTATGTTGTTCATTTTATTGATGTATAGTTTCTTGTAGTAGTCTCTTATGATCCTTTGTATTTCTGTGGTGTCCATTGTAGCTTCTCCTTTTTCATTTCTAATTTTATTGATTTGAGTCCTCTCCCATTTTTTCTTGATGAGTCTGGCTAAAAGGTTATCAATTTTATCTTTCCAAAGAACCAGCTTTTAGTTTCATTGATATTTGCTATTGCTTTCTTCATCTCTATTTATTTCTTCTCTGATCTTTATGATTTCTTTCCTTCTACTCACTTTTGGTTTTGTTTTTTCCTCTTTCTCTAGTTGCTTTAGGTATAAGGTTAGGTTGTTTATTTGAGATTTTTCTTGTTTCCGAGGTAAGATTGTATTGCTATAAACTTCCCTCTTAGAACTGCTTTTGCTGTGTCCCATGGATTTTGGGTTGTCATGTTTTTGTTGTCATTTGTCTCTAGGTATTTTTTCATTTCTTCTGTGACCCATTGATTGTTTAGTAACATATTGTTTAGTCTCCATGTGTTTGTGCTTCTTACAGTTTTTTCTTCCCTGTAATTGTTTTCTAATCTCATAGCATTGTGGTTGGAGAACATGCTTGATATGATTTCAATATCTTAAACTTACTGAGGCTTGATTTGTGACCCAAGATGTGATCTATCCTGGAGAATGTTCAGTGTGCACTTGAGAAGGAAGTGTATTTTGCCGCTTTCAGATGGAATGTCCTATAAATATCAATTAAGTCTCTTTTGTCTAATGTGTCATTTAAGGGTGGTGTTTCCTTATTTATTTTCATTTTGGATGATCTGTCCATTGGTGTAAGTGGGGTGTTAAAAGTCCCCCACTATTATTGTGTTAATGTCAATTTCCCCTTTTATGCCTGTTATCATTTGCCTTATATAATGAGGTGCTCGTATTTTGGATGCATATATATTTACTTACTATATCTTCTTCTTGGATTTATTTCTTATAAATCTTTGCTATGCCACCCATTAGTCTGTGACCCCATGGGAGTTACTTAAGTCATCCAGTCTGAGTTTTCTTGACTTTAAATAAGAATAATGTAAGGATAGCAATTATGAAGATTAAATAAGATTATACGTATGAATGGTTTGCCCAGCAAGTGGCACAAAGAATAAGTAAAATAAGTCAGAGAACATATTATTATGTGAGTTCAGATCAAACTGGTGTGAGTTACACCAAGGGCCTAGATGTCATCTTTTTCTTCCATGGAACTGGCAAGTTATTTCCAAGAACGTTTCACAGAAGAAGTTAGGAAAATCAAGTCAGCACTGGAATAGTAGTATCAGGGATCAGATGCCTGAGATAAGTACAAAGCTGGAAACATGATACAAGAAAACAAGGAAGCCAAGGAAGAATACAAGATACAAGGAAGCCAAGACATAGCAGGATGTGGAAGTGTCATGAAACGAAGTTCAATGTGAGATAGTTCCTAAAGCCAGCAAAGGCTGTGAATAAGCCAAGGATGCTGAGGGCTGGCTCTCACAGGATGTGGCTGTGTGCCATGATTGAGGGTGGGTAGGCAGGTATCAGACCAAACTAGCCTGATATATAACAACATTGACTCTTTTGTACTATAGGAAACAAATGGTAAGGAAATAATTTTAACAGACTCTCAGCAAAGCCCAGTAGCATTGAAGCATTTTAGCCTTTAAAACCCAAGGCAATTTTCAATATAATTTGTTGTTATCTAAACTGTGTTCTTTAGAGTGCCAGGATTCAACACAGGCACGTCAAGGACAAATGTGAGAGCAAGACATGACACTTACATATTTCAAAATAACATTGAGATTGCACATCTGGAGAAACACATGACATAAAAATCAAAGCCTTCCCACCATTGACTTTTGACTGCATCAGTCTCCCTGACAGGGCTATCTAAGTTATTATATTTCTGACTGGTTTGTTTGCACAAAAGAGCATGATACAGTCACTCTACCAACAATTTGCTGGTCCTAGGACCATCATTCTACAACTTGTCTCTTCCTGATTCCTGAGGGCTGAGCCATATTTGCATTACAGTTCAACATCTATTGTGAGCATATTTTTGTAATATAACCTTTGAGAACCAAAATATACAATTATTTTAAAAATATTAGTCCAAAACGAGCTTTAAAATATGAAATATTATGCTATGCTTTATTCTAGGATTTTTTTTTTCTAAGCTTATACCAAAATTTCCATTTTGCTTTTTAAAAATGTAACTAGTTGTGGCATTTGGGCTCTTAGTTGCAGCATGTGGGATCTAGTTCCCTGACCAGGGATTGAACCTGGGCCATGCTGCAACTAAAGATACTGCATGCCACAACAAAGGTCCTGCAGTTGGCAACGAAGATCCTGCATGTGACAACGAAGACCACGTGCAGCCAAATAAATAAATAAATAAATATTAAAAATATATATATATATACATCTAATTGGGTTTTTTAATCTAATAATTATAGTTTTTGTTGTGGTCGTTATTTTGAAAACATAGAGACATCTTGCTCTTTATCACTATGATTTTAATATTTGCTTAATGTACTTAATGCACTTAAATTCTTTGTGAAAAGGTAACAATTATTCAGAAAAATATATTCAGACTTAAGTAATTTCTTAGAATTATCTTAGAACCATGTTAAAACCATTTTTTCAAAAAATGTATAATTTAGGAAGAATTAGATTCCTTTTCAAATTTCAAAAGTGGTAGAGAAGAAAAGAAAACATACTGGAAAAAATATTTCAGTTCTAAATTAAGGCAGTCACATTTTTCATAAGAACATACAGAAGACATGACAGCAGGCATCCCTCTCAACCTACTTTCCCATCTTTCAAAATTTCACTAGAAACCAATGTGAATTTTTGGATAATTACATATGTTATATATTTTTAAAAAAATATATTTTCCATTCTTTTGAATAATTTATAGGGAAATAATTTAAAGATAAAACAATAAAGAAAAAGCAATGCCACTTCCTAACTTTACCTACAAATATGCCTTTAAACTGTGTTTCTCAAAATTCCCCAGAAAATGACTCTGCTTCATTCACAGCAGAATCTAGATGGAATAAACTTATTTATCAATAAGATTAATGATGTCCATAACCTGTCACCTCTCAACTTTCCCCCTAATCTCACCTACAAATCACAGGCAAGCACAGAATTCCATAAGCCATAACACATCTTTAGGGACCAAATGTGCTAGTCACACAGCACCATTTACATAATATTTTCCCTGGGGATTTTGTGGTAGGTTTATCATGAGCACTTAAAAATAAATGTTTAAATCTATTATTTGTTATGTATTATCTGTGATGTGGAGTCACTTTAAATCTTTTTCTTAACTGATCTTTAATGACTTTGTCTTAGAATTTAAAATTTTTGAAAGGACTGTGGTCCACAGATGGATTTTGGGCTTCAGCTGATCACGAGCATTTTTATTTGCATTTCAAGGACTTTGAATAGATTGTAAACACAGAATTCTTCCTATTATTGTTACCAAACCAAACTTGGGTCCACTCACCCGTGCACAGTAAAGTCAATTTACTGACATTGAGTTGTGAAAGAAAATGCAGCTTTTACTGCAGAGCGCCAAGCAAGGAGTCCATTGCAGCTAGTGCTCAAAACACCAGAACCCCCTGACAGGTTTCAGCAGGCATTTTTAAAGGCAAAGTGAGGGAGGGCCATCCCAAGGTATGTGATCAGCTCGTGAACAGTTCTCTGGTTGGTTGATGGTGAGGTAACAGGGCGGTGTCACAGGGGTTAACATTATCAATACTCAGGTACCAGTAGGTCTGGGAGCTATCGCTCATGGTCATCTAGTAGTTAATTTCTTCCATCTGGTGGGGTTTTGGTATCTGTAAAACAACTCAGGAAATGTTCATCAGCTACTATTATCTAAGAACTTCAGAGAGGAGATAAAGCAGAGGATATGGAGGATCGGTCTATCCTGGGAAGGCCCCATAGGGCCCTGTTTGGTTACATTATTATTATTTTAGCTTATGCTTTAATAAAGTGATGTTAATAACTGTGTTAATTCCACACACAAAAAACTTTAAATATCTTAATATTCTTTAAAAAGAAACATAAGCATAATTACCTTTTATTGTTTTAATTCTCAGTGTAAGTTTTGAGTTAATTGTTTTAAATAGTGAAAAATTTATCATGTAATATTTAATAAAACTAATTTTTGAAGATGAAAATTAAAATAAAAATAACTCATACTGAAATAGTTTTCAAAAAATGGCCATAGTCAGGCATAATAATCTTTGCAAGATTTATATATATATTTTTGTTTGTTTGTTTTGCGGTACGCGGGCCTCTCACTGTTGTGGCCTCTCCCATTACGTAGCACAGGCTCCTAACGTGCAGGCTTAGCGGCCATGGCTCACGGGTCCAGTCGCTCCGCGGTATGTGGGATCTTCCCGGACCGGGGCACAAACCCGTGTCCCCTGCATCGGCAGGCGGACTCTCAACCACTGCACCACCAGGGAAGCCCTATAATTATGTTTTTAATGCTGAGTTATTTTATTATAAAAGTAACACTTATTTGCCAAATGGTCCATTGATCTTATCCATTTCTGATCAAGTGGTACCATTTCATTTTGAAATGTTTAGGAGGAGTTATTTTTATGTATAACATTTAAACTATTTTATCTGTATTATTATCCTCTTGTAAAATTTGGTAATATCCACACTCTAAAAGAAAAAAAAGTGTGAAATCGAAGTATAAAACAAATTGGCTCATCTTAGTCTTAATTATTAGAAGAAAAGACTATTTACTCTTTGAAAGGTAGTTTGTTAAATCATTGAGACCCTGTTACCAAACTCAGGTTCAACTTCTTGCTGCTCAAAAGACAATAACTGAAGAGGCAAGTGTCAGTAGAAAGGAAAGATACTTTAATCAGAATAGTCAGCAATCTGGGGAGACGAGGGCTCCTGTCCAGAGACCAACTTTGAAGATTCTGCTCAGCCATGAAGGTTTTTAAAGGGAGAAAGAGGGGAGAATCTCAGTGAATCATTGAGGCAGAAGGTTGGGTTCTGCATCATTCTTCACTGAGTGAAGACTGACTCACTCTTTCTTCAAATGTTATCTTTCCTGTGTGACATACCTGTTGGTTTGCTAAGGGGGCTGTTGAGGGTAGAGAGCTAGTCATTTTTTAATTGATTAGTTCTTTATTCTTACTTCTTTTTGTCTAAGAAAATAACAGGCTAGACAAGGCATGGTATATATTTAGAACAGCACAGGTTAGGAGATAGGATAAACTGCCTAGTAATCTCATTGCTATAATTAGGTTCTGTAAAGGTTAGAGGGGAACAAAAATGTGCAAACAGGAAAGGGTCAAAAGTGCTGCTTTGAATTCCTCACTGTCAAACATCATTCCATTTCTATGAGACTAGAGGTGAAAGTCCATCTTCTGTAACTTCTTCATGCCGACAAAGGGTGCCATATTCTCCGAGTGGAAGATGTCAACATGGGTCTGTAGCATCTCTTTGCTGACAATTTTAGAGCAAGCTACACTTATTTTGAAGCCCACAAAGATATATTTAGATTATTATGAGGAATAATGTTAATTCCCTTCTCTTGAGGCCAGTTCTTGGAAGTGTGCTAGCTATACATTCAGTGCTTCTCAAGATGGAGCACCTTATGTCATGGCTACAGTCTGGTCATCATGCAATTACCTTTTTTCTCCTCTGGTGGCAGTTATAGCATCTGTAAAACAACTCATGTGTGTGCATCAGATACTGAGTCTGTGACTTTATTGTCCTAATCTTTAACTGCTCAAGCCTTCTCTTTTGTGACTCAGGGAGGCCTTGGAAACTTCAGTTTTTCTACAAACAAGAGGCAGGGGACATAGAAAGGCTTTTGTACTTGTGGGTGGGGACCCTGCAGGGTTGTGCTCAGTTCCAAACCTACTGGCCAGGTAATTGTTATTAAGAATATCAATAATTTCATGAGGTTTTTTGAGGTGTCTTGGGATCCTAGAGTGGTGAAGACTCACAAGGAGTAGAGAAGTGTGTTTCTTCAATCTGCTCTGGGCTGCAGAGCACTACCTGCAGTCCTGCTTCAAAGAGGAGCACAGCTGCTACATGGACATGGTGGTCCCACTCATTGAAATTACTAGTTGTAAAATAATGAAAACTTATTTTTCATTATAATCTTATATCTTCCAATCTATTAGTACACCAATAAGGACAGCTTTGGTTGTTTACTATTTACTAATACTTCTTCTTAGAAGACTGGATTTCTGATGTCTTAAAATTAGGCACCAAATACAGAATGCTAGTTAAATTTGAATTTCACATCAACAACACTTTCTAAACTTTTAGTATATTTCAAATATTGTGTGGGTCTTACTTACCCTCAAAAAATGTTTGTCTGCTTATGTTTATTTGTTAAGGCTGGCAACCCTATCTTCAAATACATACACTGGGAAGAAAAACTCTTTCTCTACTGATGTAGATCTGACAATAGACAGATTAACAGAGAGAAGCTTATTAAGTGTGTGGCAGCACTTGGATGAAAAGGCTCCCTGAACAGTCAGGGATGAGGGCTTATATGCCAATTTAATAGAGGAAAGGGACAGGGTAGGGCTTCTATGGGATAAAAATAAGATTTTTAGGGGGCACAACTGGGCTTTTAGGGGAACAAATAGAGGGTAGGACAGTTTGTGGTAATGTTTGTTTATGCACTTTCTCATCCCTGTGCTAATGGTCAGACTCCTTCTTGTCTGGAAGGAGGCTATATATATATAGAGGCTACATATATAGAGAGATATACCAAATTCTTACTGTGTGTCTAATGCTTATGTGCATTAATGCATCTATTCCTCACAATGGATTTATAAGGTTTGTACAATTCTTATCTTATTTATTTATTTATTTAGTGAAACAGTGAAACATAAGGAGAATGTCACTTGATTAAGTTCACACAGCTAGGAACCAGAACTTAAAGATTCAGAAACTTCTCAACCTGTCCCTAATCAACTACCACAGCAGAAACCAGTGTTAGCAGGGCAGACAGCAGCCACCTAGAGCCTTGGAGGTGCAGTTCTTATCCTGCAGAGCCTTGGGGTTGTGACCCATGCCTGAAGGAGCTACAGAGACAGGACTGCCACATTAATGGACCCTGAAGGTGGGGCCATCATCCCAGAAGGCAGGGCATCAAACCAAAGGGGAATAGTCTTATGTTTAAGATCTAAGATATTTGCCTTACCTGGCACCCATTTTCTTCCTTTTGATTTCTTCCTTTTGAGGTAGGAATGCTGTCCCTTTCATTCTGGACATACACAAGTTATCTGACTTCACAGGGTCACAGATGAAAGCGGAATTTTTCTTCAGGATAAGTGAAATGTCGTGTCACCCATATCTGATTTAGATGATATTTAAATGATGCTTTGAACTGTAGACTTTAGAGTTGATACTAGACTGGGTAAGATTTTGGAGGCTGTTGGAATGGATGGAATGTATTTTTCAAGTGAGAAAGACATAAATTTTGGAAGGTCAAGGGCAGAAACTTATAGACTAAATATTTGCCCCCGTGAATTCATATGTTGAACTTTAACCTTCAATATACTGGTATTTGGAGGTGGTGCCTATGGGACATAATTATTGTTAGATGAGATCATAAGGGTGGTTTCCCCACGATGAGATTAGTGTCCTTATAAGAAGAACAAGAAGAACCAGAGTTCTCTCTCTCCTGCATGTGAAGATACTTCCATAAGAAGGCAAGCCAGGAGGAGGGCTCTCATCAAGAAACAAATCCATCAGCACATTGGTCTTGGACTTCCCAGGCTTGAGAATTATGAGAAATAAATGTGTGTGCTTTTAAGCTACTCCGTCTATGTTATTTTGTTATAGCAGCTTGAGCTATATATGCTTTAGTGTATTGACACCATTTGAGATATTTGTCTGAGACATGATAGCAGGAAATGGTTTTAAAAAGAGTATGTTCAGATACTATTTGGCTTTTGAGAGGGGAAACAAAACAAAACAAAACAAAAAAACAAACAACAGCAACAACAAAAAATACACTGAACATCATTAGCCTCTAGCCAGGCTAACTAAGGAATAAAGAAAGATGATAAAAATAAATGATATCAGAAATCATAAAGGAGACATCACTACCGTTCCTATGGACATTAAGAGGAAAATAAAGGAATACTATGAACAACTCTAAGCCCACAAATTTGATAACCAAGATAAAATAGACCAACTCCTTGAAAGACACAATCTGCTGAAATTCACACAATAAGAAACAGACAATCTGAATAGGTCTATATCTATTAAAGAAATTGAATCAACAATTAATAACCTTTAAAACCAGAAGATACCAGGCCAATATGGGTTCTCTGGTGAATTCTACTGAACATTTAATATCTTATCATGAAATATAAGATATTTAAGTTATGGGATATCAAACAGAAGGGTAAACACAAAGTACTATACCTTTTCTTCTTTGGAAGGGGTTAGTGTGATTCAGTTGTACAAAGGATAGCTATATCATATTGGACAGAATAATGACCTCGTTATTGTCTTTACTTAAACATTAAGTATGTTTTAAGGAGATGCATATGAGTATCGAGTTGACAACAGGTGGTCATGTGATGGTTAATTTTATATGTCAACTTGACTGGGCTAAACAAAGTAGAGAGCCCAAAAGTTGACTTGTACAAAAAGGGTTAATCGATTTTTAACAAAGGAACAAAGATAACTCAAGGGAGAAAGGATAGTCTTTAAACAAATGGTGGTGAAGCAACCATATATCCATATTCAGGGCAGTAGATTTAAATCCATATCTTACAATTTATATAAAATTAACTCAAAATGGATTATGACCTAAATATATGTAAATGATAAAACTGTTATTAGAAAACAGGAGAAAATATTTGTGTCCTTAGGTTAGGTTAGGCAATGGTTGTAAGCTGCTACACTGTGACACAATTCATGAAGGAAAAACAATGAATAATTAGATTTCAAAAAATTAAATAAAACTTTGATCTGTGAAAGACACTGTTAAGAGAATGAAACAAAAGGCCACAATCTGAGAGGAAATATTGAAAGTCACATTAGATAAAGAATTTGTAACCAAAGTATTTAAAGAACTTCTAAAATTTAACAAGGAGATAAAAACTTTTGAAAAAATGGGCAAATAATTTGAACAGAACAAAGAAGATACACAGATAACAAATAAGCATGTGCAATGATGCCTGACATCATTAGTTACTAGGAATGTGCAAATTACAACCACAATGAGATACCTCTACACACTTTTTAGAGCTGCTAAAATTAAAATTATTGACAGTATCAAATGTAGACAAGGATGCTGAGACCTGGAAATCTCATACATTGCTGGTTGCAAAGAAGAATGCCATATCCACTTTGGAAACTACTTCAGTAATATTTAAATAAAGTTAAATGCATACTTATCATATGACCCATCATTGCCACTTCTACATATTTCCCCAGGAGAAATGAAAACTTATATTTACGCAAAAGATTGTAATGAAAATTCATAATAGCTTACATATAATTGACAGAAACAACATAAATGTTCTTTAATGGGTAAATGGACAAACTGTGGTACATTCGTACCATGGAATACTATTCAGCAGTAACAAAGAACAAACTGCTGATATATGCAACAACATGGGTTAATCTTAAATGCATTATACTAAGTGAAAGAACCCTAGACTCAAAAGGCTGTATACTCTGTGATTCCATTGGATGACATTCTGAAAAACGGCAAAAGTATAGAGACAGAAGTTGCCAGAGGTGATGAAGTGGGGTGTACAATACAAAGGCTTAGTGGGAGGGAGTGAGGGAACTGTTCTATGTCTTGACATGGTAGTGATTCCATGATTCCATGTATTTGAGAGGACCAAAAAGTATTAATTTTACTTTATGTTCATGAAAATAAAATAATAATTTTATAAATGGGTGCATGGGAGTTAAAAGTTTATATCATTTAAAAATCCTTGTCAGTGTCAATACCTTGGAAAAAAGTGGGAGCATTATAAGGAAGCACAGTCCACTAAGCTGTACACTTGATCAGCACTGCAAGGTTTTCAAATGTTTTCAGATTTTCTTTCTCTTTGACATCAAGAATATTGTTTGAGTGCTCCCCAATATATAGGATAAATGATCAGATATACTTCACATGGTTTAAGCACTTTACTTCATAAGAGGGAGACTAAAGACAAGTTTTTTATTTAATGAGGAGAGGAGGGAGAAAATGTCTTCTAATGGTGAATCCTTTTCTAAAATAAGGTAATGAAGTAAATAGAATAAAGGAAACCACACTTCCTAATGATATTTTTCAAAGTATTGCATATTCTAAATTTTCTGTAATGCACATCAGTTACTCTTACAAACATAAAAAATTCACATTTATTTTGATAAAATAACACCTCTATGTAAAATAGGACACTTACTGCTTTGTTTCAAGTCTTACTATTAATAAGGCATGTGAAAATGAGATTTCTGATCCTTTAGGCACATCTTGCCTTATTGCTTAACACTGAATCCCACATATATCTATCCTTTAAAGTATTCTGTTTTATAATCTATCACCTACAAATTTGAATGTAAATTATTTTACTTTAGAACAATGTATAATGATATATCTCTCAGAGGATAGCTTTTGTGCTTCTACTATGTAAAAATATTAGCTTGCTTTTGACTTTTAAAAAGTTTTAGCATTTCCTCCTCTATCTACATGGCAAAAATTCTTCAAAATCAAAAATTATAAAGCTGAATTTAGCGAATATTCAGTAAGAATGAAGAGTAATCTGGAAACCTAATTTCATTTAGGAAAGTAAAATGTAAAGTTTTGCTATAAGTTGTAACATTGTCAAACTTATATTGAAAAGGATGTCTGGTCTGTTCTGTGTCCACGGACAAAGGACTGTGCAGTGTTGTCCTCAGAGCACAGTGGATATCCTCTTTTTAAAATTATAGTATGATCCATCACTGCTGTTTTTTTTATCTCATTGCGATCCAGCATTTTAGAGAATATATATTAAATAAGAATTCATGATCTTCAACTTCAATAAGTACTTTCTGCTAATCAATGTGTAAGACCATTGAACAATGTAAGAGTCAGGGACACTGACCCTAACAGTGTAGTTGAAAATCCATGTATAACTTTTCACTCCCCCAAAATTTAACTACTAATAGCCTGTTGTTGACCAAAAGCCTTACTTGAAAACATAAATAGCCAATTAACACATATTTTCCATGTTATATGTATTATATACTATATTCTTACAATAAAGTCAGTTAGAGAAAAGAAAACGATTTAAGAAAATCCTAAGGAAGAGAAAATATGTTAACAGTACTTACTGTATTTATCAATACCATATGTTTACATCATCTACTTCCAAAACAAATAATCTGTCAGTTCATATGTCAATATTGTCTTATATGATACAGAACATCATAGATGTTCTACATATTACTGATACAGAACATCATAGATGTTCTACATATTACTAACACTGGACATCAAAAGTGAAAAGATAATGTGAGGAAGAAATTCATATTTATTTAGAGGTATAACAATTTATGTATTGATAATGTAGAAGTACCAGTCATTGCTTTATGTTATCTGAGGGTAACCCATACAATCACTTTATGATAGACTAGCCTATATACTAATGAATGAGTCATTATAAATTTTTTTGTGGCATACAGTGTTATATACATAATGTAGTATTAGTATCGGAAACATTGTTACTTTTCCATTGAAGTATAGTCGATTTACAATATTATATTAGTTTCAGATGTACAGTGGAATGATTTGATATTTTTATAGGTTATGCTCCAGATAAAGTTATTATAAAATATTGGCTATATTCCTTGTGCTACACATCACATCCTTTTAACATGCATTTTAAACCTAGTAGTTATACCTCTTAATCTTATCCACTTGTTTTGTCCCTGTACCCACTCCACTCTCTGCTGGTAACCACTAGTTTGTTCTCTGTATCTGTGAGTCTGTGTCTGTTTCGTTATATTCATTCATTTCATTTTTTAGATTACACATTTAAATGAAAAATACAGTATTTGTCTTTTTCTGTCTTACTCATTTCGCTAAGCATAATACCCCTCAAGTTCATGTATGTTGTTACAAATGGCAAAATTTCATTATTTTTTTATGGCTGAGTAATATTATATATATATATATATATATATATATATCTCACATCTTCTTTATCCATTCATCTGTTGACTTAGGTTGCTTCCATATCTAGTCTATTGTAAATAATGCTGCTGTGAACATTGGTATATGGAACATATATCTTTTCAAATTAGTGTTTTCATTTTCTTCAGATAAATACCCAGGAGCTGGATCGTATGATAGTTCTATTTTTAATTTTTTTAAGGAAACTTCATACTGTTTTGCATTTCCATAGTAGCTGAACCAATTTATATTCCCACCAACAGTGCACAAGCGTTCACTTTTCTCCACATCTTCACCAACATTGTTATTTGTTGACTTTTTCATAAGGCCATTCTGACAGGTGTGAGGTGATACCTCTTTGTGGTTTTGATTTACATTTTCCCGATGATTAGTGATATTGAAGATCTTTTCATGTGCATGTTGGCCATCTGTATGTCTTCTTTGGATAAATGTCTATTCATTTCTTCTGTTTAGATTTTAACTGAGCTGTTTTTTTTTCTTTATATTGGAGTATAGTTGATTTACAATGTTGTGTTAGTTTCAGGTGTGCAATAGAGTGATTTAGTTATACATATTCATATAACTATTCTTTTTCAGATTCTTTTCCCATATAGGTTATCTAAAAATGAGTTGTTTGTTTTTTTGATATTGAGCTGTATGAGTTCTTCATGTATTTTGGATATTAACACATTTATCAGACATGTCATTTGCAAATATCTTTACCCATTCAATAGGTTCCCTTTTTCTCTTTTTGATGGTTTCCTTCATCTTGCAAAAGATTTAAGTTTAATTAGGTCCCACTTGTTTTTTTTTTTTTTTTTTTGTCTTTTGTTCTCCTTTACCTTCCTTGAGAAGACAGATCCAAAAAATATTGCTAAGATCAATGTCAAAGAGCATATTGCCTACTTTTTTAAAGAAGTTTTATGGTTTAGGTCTCACGGTTAGGTCTTTAATTCATTTTGAGCTTATTTTTGTATATGGTGTGAGGATAGTTCTAATTTCATTGCTTTGCATATGGCTTTCCAGTTTTCCTAGCATCATTTATTGAAGAGACTCTCTTTTCTCCATTGTATATTCTTGCCTCCTTTGATGTGGATTAATTGACTATATGTGCATGGGTTTATTGCTGGGATGTCTATTCTTTGGGAGTGGGTTATGGGCTCTTTATTCTGCTGCATTGATCTATGTGTGTATTTTTGTGCCAGTATCATTTGTACACTAGATTTGTAGTGTACTCTGAAGTTAGGAAGTGTGAAACCTGCAGCTTTGCTCCTTTTCTCTCATGATTTCTTCATTTTTCAGGGTCTCTTGTGGTTCCATACAAACTTTAGGATTATTTATTTTAGTTCTGTGAAAAACTTTACAGGTATTTTGATAAGGATTGCATAATATCTGTAGATTGCTTTGGGTGATATCAGCATTTTATCAATATTAATTTTCCCAATCAAAGGACATATCTTTCCACTTATTTGTATTGTCTTTAATTTTCTTTGTCAATGTCTTATATAGTTTTCAGAGTATAGGTCTTTCACCTTCTTGGTTAAATTTATCCCTAGATATTTTATTCTTTTTGATGTGATTGCAAATGGGATTGCTTTCTTGATTTCTATTTCTGATAGGTATTAGTATATAGAAATGCAACAGCTTTCTGGATATTAATCTTGAATCCTGCAACTTTACTAAATTCATTTATTAGTTCTAATAGATTTTGGTAGACACTTTAGGGTTTTGTATATATAATATCATGTCATTTCCAAATGACAGTTATTTTACCATCCAATTTAGATGTCTTTACTTCTTTTTCTTGTGTGATTGCTGTAACTAGGACTTCCAATACTGTGTTAATTAGTAGTGGTGAGAGTGGGCATCCCTTTCTTGCTCCTGGTCTTAGAGGAAATAGCTGAAGCTTTTCACTTTGTATTATAACTTTAGCTGTGGGTTTGTCATAAATGGGTTTATTATGTTGAGGTATGTTTCTCTATAAAACTTTGTTGAGAGTTTTATCATGAATAGATGTTGAATTTTGCCCAATACTTCTTTCCATCTACTGAGATGACCACGTGTTTTTTGTCCTTCATTTTGTTAATGTGATGTATCATGTTGATTGATTTGTTGGTACTGAAGCATCCTTAAATGCCTGGAATAAATCCTACTTGATTTTAGTGTATCATCCTTTTGATATATTGTTGAAATTCCATTTACTAATATTTTTGTTGAGAATTTTTTAATCTTTGTTCATCAGGGATATAGGCTTGTCACTGTCTTTTATATAGTGTCTTTGCCTTGCTTTGGTATCAGGGTAATGCTGTCCTTGAGTTTGAGAGTGGTCCCTTTTTTTCAAATATTTTAAATAGTTTGAGAAGAATAGGTATTAACACTTAAATGTTTGGTAGAATTTCACTGTGAAGCTATGTGGTCCTGGACTTTTGTTGGGTGTTTTTTGATTACTGATTCAATTTCAGTACTTGTGATTGCTCTGCTCAGATTATCTATTTCTTCCTGACTCAGTTTTGAAAGATGGTATGTTTCTAGGAATATAACCTAGAGGTTGTCCAATTTGTTGGCATATAAGTCTTCATAGCATTCTTTTATGATTTTTGGATCTCTTTTATATCGGATGTCATTTCACCTCTTTTATTTCTTATTTTGTTTGGGTCTGCTCACTTTTTTTTCTTAAAGAGCCTGGCTAAGGGCTTATCAATTTTGTTTATCAAAAAAGAAAAAAAAATTCTTGATTTCATTGATCTTTTCTATTATTTTTTGACCTCTATTTTATTTATTTCTACTGTGGTCTTTATTTCCTTCCTTCAGCAGACTATGGGTTTTGCTCTTTTTCTATTTATTAAAATTCCATTATATGGTAGGTTAGGTTGTTTATTTGAGATTTTTCTCATTTCTTGAGGTAGGCCTGTATCACTATAAACTTGCTTCTTAAAACTGCTTTTGTTACTTCTCATAGATTTTGAAAGGTTGTTTTTTTTTTTCTTGTCTCAAGATATTTTCTGATTTATTCTTTGATTTCTCTATTGATCCATTGTTTCTTTTAGTAGCATGTTGTTCACTCTCCACGTTTAGATTTTTCCCGTTTTTTTCCCTAGTTTTGTACCTTTGTGGTAGGAAAAGATGCTTGACACAATTTTTACCTTCTTAAATTTACTTAGACTTGTTTTGTGGACAAGCATGTGATATATTCTGGAGAACACCTCCCATGTGGACTTGAAAAGAATATGTATTTTGCTGTTTTGGGATGGAATGTCCTGCAGATATCTATTAAGTCCAACTAGTCAAATGCATCACTTAAGGCCACTGTTTCCTTACTGATTTTCTTTCTGAATGATCTGTCCACTGATATAATTGGAGAATGGAAGTTCCCTAGTAATATTGTACGATTGTCAATTTCTCCCTTTGTGTCTGTTAATGTTTCCTTTATATATGTAGGCACTGCTATATTAGGTGCATTTATCTTTACAAATGTTATATCCTCTTTTTGTAGTAATTGTTTATTATTATATAATGCCATTCTTTGTTTTTTGCTATACACTTTGTTTTAAAGTCTTTTCTGACATGAGTATTGTTACTTGAACTGTATTTTCATTTCCATTTGTTTGAAATATCTTTTTTCCATCTTCTCACTTTCAGCCTGTGTGTCTTTAACTCTGAAGTGAGTCTCTTGTAGGCAGCATAGAGATGGGTCTTGTTTTTTTTATCCAATCATTCACCCTATGTCTTTTAATTGGAGCATGTATATACTTACTACCATTTTGTTACTTGTTTTCCACATGTTTTTGTAGTTTTTTTCTTCTTCTTTTTGTTTCTTCTCTTGTGGTTTGATTTAGTGTTATGCTAGTTTTCCTTTCTCTCTTTTTTGTTTATCTGTTATAAGATTTGATTTGTGGTTACCATGGAATTCATATATGTTAACCTACAGCTATATCTACTTGTTTTAAACTGGTGGTCATTTAAATTCAAACCCGTTTTAAAAGACCTATAATTTTTACTCCCTTTCCCAACATTTTGTGTTTTTGAGGTCATATTTTACATCTTCACATCTATCCCTTAATTGTTTATTGTAGTTATAATTGATTTTACACTTTTTGTCTTCTAACATTTGTACTGCTTATTTGATTGCTGATCCACAGCCTTTACTATATATTTGTCTTGTGGGATTTTTCATTTCCTATAAATATTTACTTCTTATTGTAGTCTTTTCTTTTTCATTAAAATAAGGTCCTTTAACATTTCTTGTAAAGTTGGTTTAGTTTTGATGAATTCTTTTGGTCTTTGCTTGTCTGAGAATCTCTTTATCACCCCTTCAATTCTGAATGATAGTCTTGCTGGGCAAAGTACACTAGGTTGTAGGTTTTTCCCTTTCAGTACTTTAAATATATCATGCCACTCCCTTCTGACCTGCAAAATTTCTGTTAAAAAAACAGTGGATAGCATTATGGGATTTCTTTTGTATGTGACTCTGTTTTTCTCTTGCTGACTTTGAAATTCTCTCTTCAACTTTCACCATTCTAATTATGATTTGTCTTTGTGTGGGTCTCTTTAAGTTCATCTTTGTTGGAAGTCTCTGTGTATCCTGTATTTAGATATGTTTCTATCTTCAACTTCAGGAAGTTTCCAGTCTTAATTTTATGAAATATATTTTTGTCCTCTTTCTCTCTTTCTTCTCCATCTGGAATCCCCTACAATGTGAATGTTGGTAGGCTTAATGTTGTCCCAGAGGTCACTTAACTATCATCACTTTTTTAAAATTTATTTTTCTTTTTGATTCTGATTGAGTTCTGATTGAGTGAGTTCTGATTGAGTGAGTTCCACTATTCTGTCTTCCAAGTCACTTATGCATTCTTCTGTATCATCTAATCTGCTCTTAATTTTAACTAGTATATTTTTCATTTCAGTTATTGCATTCTTCATCTCAGACTGGCTGTTCTTTTATATATATTCTAGTTCTTTGTTGAAATTCTCATTGTGCTCCTTTATTCTTTTTCCAAGCTCAGTTAGCATTCTTATTGTTATTGCTCTGAACTCTTGATCTGGTGAATTACTTATTTCTGGTTCACTAAGATTTTTGGTTCTGTTTTTACTTTTTCTTTAATTTGAAACAAGTTTCTCTGTCTTTTGTTTAACTTTTTCTGTTTCTATGAAGTTAAGTAAAACAGTTACCTATCCCAGTCTTAAAGAGTTGTCCTTGTGTGGGAACATCTGGGTTGGGGCCAGAGGAGTTGGGGCCTCACTACTGAGTCAGTTTTGCTTTTGCTGGTAATATGGGTATCTGCCCTGAAGTTAGTTTCACTCCTCCTAAATGCAGGCAGGGACTTGTGTGTTGACAAAGGCTGTCTACACACTTGCCAGAGGCAGGGTTGGATCCCAGCTGGTTCCATTCTGAGCCTCTATGTGTGCACACTTGTCAACAGTGCCTCAGACCTTAAGGGAACAATGCCAGAGCAAAAGGTGCTGGAGCAGGCATCCAATGCAGGCTGGGATGTGTGCTGGGGTGGTCCCAGCTAGTTGACCAGAGCTCTAGGCAGTTTCCAATCTGCTGTCTCCACATTGTGACCGTGAGTAAGCAAGTATGTGCATGCAAGTATGTGCATGCATCCAAGGACTCATGCACTGGTAATGGTTGCCTCCACCCTGTTCATTGTCAGAGTCAAGTCCATTCCCTCTACGTGTGCATACCTCCCTTGGCCACAGCAGCCTCTGCTCTAGTGGAGAGCAGCGCTGGGGCAAGAGGGGCCGGAGTAGGTGCCCATTGTGCACTGGGGTGTGCACTGAGTCAGTCCCAGAAAGCCAGCTAGAGTCCCAGGAAGTTTTCAATGTGCTGCTTCCATGTTGTGACCCAGAGTAAGCAAGCTTGCATGTGTGCTCTTCAAGAGCAGAGTATCAGTTTCTTACAGTCTTACAGTAAGTCCCACCAGTTTTCAAACCAGCTAAGGGGGCTCATCTTTCTGGTGTCAGACCCCAGAGCTGGGTTGCCCAATAGGTGGCTTGAACCCCTTGCTCCCCAGGGAGTGTCCCCAAGCCCATTACATCCCCCTCCTCTCCTGTGTCCCCTTCTGGGGTGTGGGTCCCTACGAGATTGCTTCTCCTCCTTTCCTATCATACCACGTGTGTATCTTTCTTTACAGCCTTGGTTGTAGAAGAGCCTCTCTGCCAGTCTCCAGATTGCTTTCAATGAGAATTACTCCACATATAATTGTACTTTTGATGTGTTCATTCGGAAGGTGAGATCAGTATTATCTCCATCTCCACCAGCTTTTTAAAATGTGTTGTTTTCTTAAAGGGGCACAATAATTGGATTTAGGGCCCACCTGACTAATCCAGGATGATCTCTTCTTGATAGTCTTAAATTACTTATATCTGCAAAGACCCATTTTCCAAATAAGCTCACATTCACAGGCTGTGCATAGACATATCTTTTGGGAGCCATCATTCAACCCACTACAATTGCTAATAAAAAAAGAAAAACTTACATTCAAAAAAATATATTTTTGCAAAGTTTTAAATACTTATAACAATTACATGCTGTGGTAGAGTTACAGAGGGAGGTACAGAAAACAGAGCATGCTAGTGAAACAGTAGTCAATGTTATTTTTCTTATTTTACAAAAAATCAAGACTGTTGCGATATGAAACTGAATATATTTCAGACAAAATTTTTAAACATTATCTGTTGAAGCTTCTGACTCTTGATGCTTTTATAGAGAACTATGAACTGTATAGTTGAATCATGGTTTATAAAAAGGAACAAAATGGGGCTTCCCTGGTGGCGCAGTGGTTGAGAGTCTGCCTGCCGATGCAGGGGACACGGGTTCGTGCTCCAGTCCAGGAGGATCCCACATGCCGCGGAGCAGCTGGGCCCGTGAGCCATGGCTGCTGAGCCTGCGCGCCCGGAGCCTGTGCTCTGCAATGGGAGAGGCCACAACAGTGAGAGGCCCGCGTACCGCAAAAAAAAAAAAAAAAAAAAAGGAACAAAATGAACCAAGATTGGCGATTTTTGGCGATATGAAACAATATATTTCAGACAAAATTGCACTAAATTTTTTTTTTTAATTTTTGGCTGTGTTGGGTCATCGTTGCTGCACGTGGACTTTCTCTAGTTGTGGTGAGCGAGGGCTACTCTCCATTGTGATGCATGGGCTTCTCATTGCGGTGGCCTCTCTTGCTGTGGAGCATGGGCTCTAGGCACACGGGCTTCAGTAGTTGTGGCTCACGGGCTTAGTTGCTCCGCAGCATGTGGGATCTTCCCAGACCAGGGATCGAACAAGTGTCCCCCACATTGACAGGCAGATTATTAACCACTGCGCCACCAGGGAAGTCCCTGCACTTAATTTTGAATATAAAGTTTTCAAGCATACAAGCTTTGCGAAAACAGAAAAGAAAAAAAATGCATTTTTAATTTCTGGAAAATTGAAATCAACTTTTCTCCTTCTACCATATCTTATCATGCAGGTGTTTAATAGCTAAAACTATTGAAAAGGTAAAAAACAAAACAAAACAATGAGAAAACCATTATATATCATTCCTGGATTTTTCAATGACTTCTATGGAATATAAAAATATTATTTGTGTATCTTTGTATATAGATATCCCTCAAATTCACAATATAACTTAAATTTCATAATGAATCCTGTAATCAAAGGTATTAATATTTAAAGAAATATTGGAATACCTTAATTATAAGAATCATGGCCAGAGAATATAAGAATATATATATATATGTATATATGAATATAAGAGTATAAGGATGGCCAGAAGACCTTCATTCTGAGTAATATGTATTTGTGTCTCATGTAGATGTATCAAGAAAAAGTCCTATTTTGGAGAGACAAGGAATTCTTATGTCTCCGAAATCCAATCCATACAAAGAGCAAAATTAAATATGTATTTCCGATTATGTCAGGGTTGAAAAGACCTTAACGGTGATGGGTGATATTTGTAATCTTCTTTTATAATAATCAAATTTAAGTACCTCGCCTCTCTAGCCCTGAACCTGATTTCTTTTGTACAATCCCAATTACAAGCAAATCATTGTTTCTGGAATTTCGTCAATTTTGGATTAGATCTTGCTTGATTAATTCTTGAGGTCTATTTTCTTCAGAGACTGCTTATCGATCTGGTGGTATCTTTTGGGGCCAGATAGAACCTTTTCTACATGCCAGCCTTTCTAATAATCTACATTTCTAATTTTCTGCCCATATTCTCCTCTTTTCCAAGCCATATACACTCAGGTCATTTTTCTGGCTATTTGTTTTTAAATATATTCTAGGGTTAACATTCTCTTTAAAGAGTAATATTCAAAACAGAAAACCAAACTCCAGTTATGGAGAATTGTAATTACCCATATAAAACTGAATTTAAATTTTATACTTTTGACAATGGCAGTAGCTATTTTTAGTAGTCATATGATTCTATTAGGTAATAATTTTCTTACTGCCAATTTTCTCTTCCATGACTTCTTTCTATAATTTCTATTGCTAACCTCCATGGTCTCCTCATCCTATTCTTGTGTACTTATTTGATGCTCATCTGTAATACAATCCACATTTTTCCCTAGATTTATTCTAATGTTGTAATTCCTTGAGATATTACGAATTTATTCTTTTGTCATCCCAAACTTGGACCCTTATACATAACTTCAAATAATGAACATATTTGTTAAACATACCTTGTAAGTCTTCAGCCAGTTTTATTGAAAAAAAGATGCTTAAGAAGGCAGGTTGAAAACAAAGTTCTCTTCTATGACAAAATTGATGAGCAACTTTTAATGTAAGCATTTCAAACCATTACTAACTCCCCTAATTGAGCAGAAGCAAGGCCATATTTCTTCACCATTTCCACAAAAATATCATTTACCTTCATACTGTATTTCAAACATCTTATTACACATTTCCATTGTTTAGCAGGCAAGAAGCATTGCCAGAAATAAGATTAGTGTGATATAATTTATTCTTAGTGAACAAAAACCTGTTTTAGGATAGACATAGCACTCCTTTAATCGTGCATTAGACTATTTTTCCAGTCTCAATTTCAAGTGTAATTTTTACAAAGTGAAATTAATAATCATTCTACTTTGATAACAGGAAAACACCACTGCTGTTTTTTCGTCTTCAAGCTCTCTTTTCCATTCTACATTAATCTCCAAAAATCACTTATAGCACTTAAATTCTATTATTAGGATTTTTTAAAATGTATATGGACAAGAGTTTTTGACTGCATTCATATGTGATCTCTTAGATTATTTTTTTTAACTTGGCCTTCAGTCCACAATTGGTTCCACTCTTTAAAAGAACATGATCTCTTGAAAGAACAATGGTTTCTTGGGTTAGCAGAGAAAACTAAAACAAGATAAGGTGGTTCTGCCCTTTTTATTACTATGCACAATTGACCCTTGAACAATATGGGTTTAAACTGCATGGGTCCACTTATATGTGAACTTTTTCCAATAAATATTGGAAACATTTTAGGATGTTTGTAACAACTTGAAAAAACTCAGACAAACCCCATAGCCTAGAAATAAAATAAATAAATAAAAAATTAAGAAAAAGTTAGGTATGCCATGAATGAATAAAATATATGTAGATACTAGTCTATTTTATTATTTACTACTATAAAATATACACAAAAATTTATAAAAAGTTAAATTTAACAGAACTTATGCACACAGACTCTATGTGATCCCACTCGCAGTTGAGAGAAATGTAAACAAACAAAGATTCAGTGTCAAGTCAAAACTGCACAAAGTTAACTGTAGTACGTACTGAACTACTGTAATAATTTTGCAGCCATCTCCTGTTGCTATTGTGGTGACCTCAAGAGTCACGTGTACGTGCTTAAAATGCCATTTACATGAATCACCTCCATGTGAACAGTTAGTCACTCCAGTAGATTGTGTATTACAAAAAAAGTGATCTCTCACAGTTCTCATGTACTTTTCATTGTGTTTAGCAATACCATAAACCTTAACAACATCATGGGACCCATGAGAAGTGCCACTAGTGATGTTGGAAGTGCTCCCAAGCAATGTCATGGCATTACAAGAAAGAGTTGAATTGCCATAGATTGAGGTCTGCAACTGCAGTTGGCCACCATTTTAAGATAAATGAATCCAGTTTAAGGACAATTGTAAAAAAAAAGAAAAGGAAATTTGTGAAGTCATCGCTGATACTACACCAGCAGGCATGAAAAACTTGCACATTTTGTGAATACCTTTTTATCTTGTATTGAAAATGCAGCTTTTACATGGATGCAGGATTGCTATAAGAAAGGCATACCTATAGACTGTACTATGATTTGAGAAAAAGCAAAGTCAGTATACAACAACTTAAAGCAAAAGGAGGGTGAAGGATCTAAGGTTGGAGAACGTAATGCCAGCAAAGGATGATTTGATAATTTTAGAAAGAGGTTTGGTTTAAAAAATGTCAAGGTAACAGGAAAAGCAGCTTCTGATGACTAAGATGCAGCAGATGAGTTCTCAGACAACATTAAGAAAATCCTCAAGGAGAAAGGATATCCGCTTGAACAGGTTTTTGGTGCAAATGTAAGTACCCTATTCTGAAAAAAACAAAAATACCACAAAGAACATTCATTAGTAAGGAAGAGAAGTCAGCACCGGGATTTAAGGCAGGAAGGGATAGGCTAAGTCTACCGGTTTTTGTAAATGTGGCTGGGTGTAAGATCAGGATGGCCCTTTCCCTATATCTGCTAACTTCTGAGCCTTGAAGGGAAAAGATTAAAACAGTTGCCAGTTTTTTGTTTTGGTTTTTTTCATTGTACAACAAAAAAGCCTTGGACAACAAGAGCACGTTTTCTGGATTGTTTCCATCAAAGCTATGTCTCTGAAGACACAAAGTACCTTGCCAGTAAGGGTCTGCTTTTTAAAGTTATTTTGTTATGGGACAAAGTCCCTGGACACCCAGAACCCTTTGAGTTCAACACTGAAGGCATCAAAGTGGTCTGCTTGCCCCCAAATACAACACTTCTAATTCAGCCTCCAGATCAGCGGGTCATAAATTCTTTTAATTCTAATTACACACACTACTCTGCGGAAAGGATTGTCAACACTATGGAAGAGAACCCTAATAGAGAGAATACCATGAAAGTCTGGAATATGCCATAGTTGTTATAGAAAAAGCCATCAAGCCTAAAATAACAAATTCCTGCTGGAAAAAAAAACACATCCAGAGGTTGTGCATGACTTCACAGGATTTATGACAGAGCCAATCAAGGAAATCATGAAAGAGACTGTGGATATGGCAAAAAGGGTGGGAGGTAGCAGTTTTCAAGATACAGATCCTAGAGATATTCAAGAGCTAATAGACACCACATGAGAGGAATTGACAGAAGACAATTAGATGGAGAAGAGCACTTCCCAACCTGGGCCAGACGATGAGGAAGAAGATGAGGAAGAAGCAGCGCCCGGAAACAAATTGATGCTGGACAACCTGGCAGAAGGGCTCTGATTACTCATGACTGATTTCAACTCCTTTATAGCCTGGACCCTCTATGATATGGACACTGAAACTAAAGCAAACAGTGGAAGAAAGATTGGTATTGTATAGAACCGTTTTTAGAGAAATGAAAAAGCAAAAATGTCAGACAGAAATTACGATGTGTTTCCAATGAAGCTACATGCAGTAGGTCTGCCTCTTAGCTTGCCCTTCCACCTCTGCCACCCCTGAGACAGCAGGACCAACCCTCCTCCTCTTCCCCCTCCTCAGCCTACTCGATGTGAAGACAGTGAGGATGAAGACCTTTATAATGACTCACTTCCACTTAATGAATAGTAAATCATCATCATATCATACAGTTAATAACCTTACCTGTTGTGTATGTGTGTGAATGTCTTTGCATGATAATCTGTATGGCAAGAACTGTAAGAGACATTTTTTGTGTGCATCGTCATCATCATTATTGCCCGAGTATTCACCCTGTAGAACATCAGGTGCAAGACTTGGACTGAAGTGGATAGCCTTCAGATATTTAATACAAAATTAATAATGTGTTATTAATAATGTTTCTTACTATGCTATAACTTTGTGTAGAGGTTAAGAATGATCCTCAGAGAATTCAAAAGGGGGTGTGGCTTGCAAAATTTTGTTTTCAGACTTGTGGTCTACAGAACTGTGAGAAAATAAATTTCTGTTGTTTTAAACCACCAACCGGTGATTTATTTTTTTTTAAACATCTTTATTGGAGTATAATTGCTTTACAATGGTGTGTTAGTTTCTGCTTTATAACAAAGT
Organism: Globicephala melas; assembly: GCF_963455315.2. NCBI lineage: Eukaryota > Metazoa > Chordata > Mammalia > Artiodactyla > Delphinidae > Globicephala > Globicephala melas. The sequence goes on from NC_083322.1 coordinate 99,958,831, forward strand.
GAATCAATTATACATATACGTATGTTCCCATATCTCTTCCCTCTTGTGTCTCTCTCCCTCCCACCCTCCCTATCCCACCCCAGTAGCCTTAGAAAACTAATATAGCCATCATTTGTATTTAACTAAAACCTTACTTTTAAAGTATGAAGATTCCATGTTCATGGCTCAAAGAGAAATAAATACAAGAGAAAAATCAGCCAATGATCTAGGTTGCTTGACACAGTAATTACTGTACTAGAAAGTTAAGAAAGTAGAAATTAGTAAGACATTATGAAAAAAACTCTTTTGTTTCTTTACAGAGACTAGAAGCTGTCCAGTGACCTTTTAAAACTTTTGACCCGAGTGATTTCCTATGATGGATGATTTTAACTGCTTATGTCTAAGCCAAATTATGAACTGTAAGATCAATGTATGTAAAATATGTTTAAAAATAACCTCAACTTCTGGTCCTGGAACAACAAAAAGCAGTCTTGACTGGTAGTTTACTTAATGTGCCAGACATGTGTCAGCTAATCCAATTTTTAGTAAAGTAAGTGAAATTCAGAGTGGTTTAAAGAAGCTACTTCAGGTGTGTTGCTATTTTAAAAAATATACATTAGGCAGGTCTGAGGGTTCCAACCCTGTGGCCAGTAAACTATCACACAGCTGCCACAACCCTTTAAATATTAAAATGATGCAACATGAAGTAGACATGCCATGAAAATAAAATTGGCAATAACAGTGGGAGAGGAATAGGAATTGCTCTAGCAACATATACAAATTTTGTCAGGCATGTTGATTGTCCAAATGAGATTGAAGGCCATTAATTTATAAGAACACCCAGCTACTGGTTTGAAATTTGAAGAGAAACATATGGTAAATTTGAAGTTAAATTATTACTAATGCTCATGGAGAATTTCAAAAATAATTATATGGGAATTTTATATTCAAGACTTATAACTAGGTCAAGGCTGCTAGATCAAAAATTTTATATCTATGGTTTCTTATTAAAAACACATGATCTGGGCTTCCCTGGTGGTGCAGTGGTTGAGACTCCGCCTGCCGATGCAGGGGACACGGCTTCATGCCCTGGTCCGGGAAGATCCCACATGCCGTGGAGTGGCTGGACCTGTGAGCCATGGCTGCTAGGCCTGCACGTCCAGAGCCTGTGCTCCGCAACGGGAGAGGCCACAACAGTAAGAGGCCCGTGTACTGCAAACAAACAAACAACAAAACAAAAAACAAAACATAAAAACAAACAAAAAACACATGATCTTAGATGATAATTTAGATAAACACATAATGAGGGTATGGATATTCTTAGGCATTTTTTTCTTACAAATACATTTTAGAATCAGTATCTCAAGTCACTGTGTGTCATCACAAATAAGATTGATAGTTTGATTGGCATGTCATTGCATTTACAGATCAACACTTCTTTCTTCACTTCCTAAGAATATTTGCTTAAAATCATAAGTAGATTTTGAGTTTTATCAAGTAGCTTTTTACGACTATCAACATGTCATTTTAATCTTTTCCCCATTAGTCTAATAGTTTGATAAACTGAATGACAACATTTGCCTTGGTAATATATTATATATATATATATTATAATTTTCATTATTAGAGAAAAATTGCACTTATGGTCCCATATGAAATAAAATTCTACTCATATTTGTTCTATATTTGTTTTAATATCAGAGCTTTTCTGGATTTATAAAATGACATTTTCTATATTCAACAACATTTATTGTTTCTGAGGAACTTAGTTACAGGTGTGTTAGAAAGAACTTATAAATAAAACTATTTAGGATTAGATCTATGGACTTTGGGGCAATTGTAATTTATTGCACCGTCATATCATTCAATTTTTATTTTAACAATTCTTTGCAGGAAATTTTGATCATTAAAAATATTTTAGAACAATTCGCCTTTGTTGATAGTTTCAAAATAATTAAAATGTACATGTATTATGTAAGTGCTCATTACAAATCCAAACAAAACATTTCCTCTCCTACAGCAGCATCCTTGGTTTTCTTAAATATTTCTGTTTACCTTTATTTTAGAGATATTTATACATAAGGTTGTCTATATTTAAAAATAAGGTGTCAATTCTGTTTTTTTCAAATATTCATTGTGCTTATTGTACTAAAATTTAACAAACATTATTTATTTCTAATTTTTCTTTTTCTTTTCACAATAAAGGAATTATTTTGTTGAGTGTTTTTTCATGTGATCACACCTTTGTTCATGTTTTATAAGTCCTAACGAGTAATATTCTTATTGCTGTTATATGTTAAATATTTTGTAAATGAAAGTTAAAGCTATGCAGCAGCTTCCCACTAGCCATCCATTTTACATTTGGTGGTGTATATATGTCAATGCTATGCTCTCACTTCATCCCAGCCTCCCCTCCCTTCCCCGGGTCCTCAAGTCTGTTCTCTAAGTCTGTGCCTTTAAAGTTATTTAGATGCACATTTTGTTAAATTCCAATTTGTTGAAACAATTTGGTTTGAAATTTTTTTTAATGCATTATTATTCCAATGACAAATATGGACTTTGATGACTGATCTGCATTCGGGTTCTGGTGGCTGGCTAATGAAATCTATTGACATCTCTCACTTTGCACAATGCTTGATACATATTTAGTACTCAGTAAATGATGATACCATTAGTAGTTCTTATCTATGTTATTATTACTTTTATTATTCCCAAAGACTATCATCTACATGATACGCTCTCTCAAAATTATTGACATTTGTTTTGTGTCTTAGGATGTAAACACATTTATAAATATTCCAAGGGTACTTGTGGAAAAGGCATATTATATTATTGTAGTACAGGCTGAGTTAAAAAATACTCATATGAACACTACAGCTATAACTATTCCTAGAACACTATTCCTATAACTACTTTCCTTTTTTAAAAAATCTCATTATGAGAGCTTGAGAGATGTTAGTGTTTCTCCCACTATTTTTCTTTAAGTTGTCCAGTTATATGATCTTCACATGACTTAAGTGTCTTTCATTCCAATGATTTTGCTACTCTTGTTTATTTCATTATTTGTTAAATGGCTCAAAAGTTCCATAATAATGGTACATAGGGCTTCCCTGGCGGCGCAGTGGTTGAGAGTCTGCCTGCCGATGCAGGGGACACGGGTTCGTGCCCCGGTCTGGGAGGATCCCACATGCCGCGGAGCAGCTGGGCCCGTGAGCCATGGCCGCTGAGCCTGCGCGTCCGGAGCCTGTGCTCCGCAGCAGGAGAGGCCACAACAGTGAGAGGCCCGCGTACCGAAAAAAAAAAAAAAGGTACATAATATGAAAAGGATACCTAACATTTAACGTGAAAGATACTATTACAGAATACCTTGTTTCATGTAATTTTCTCCTGTCACTAACATATTCACAACTGATGTGAAGCATTGTTCTAACAAATTTAATGAATTTTTAAAGGAAGACATTCTTAAGTGAGGAAGTTTAAATATATACGTATTTTAAAAGCACTTGCCTTAAAGAAACATGATTGACATCTTGTTTCATTACTGATGCTGTGAGAAGAAGATACAATAGCATCCGATTTCACTATGAAATACATGCTATGAAACAGGAAACTCACTTTAATTGCATTAATTGAAAATTTGTAGCTTGGAATATGCACTAACATAATGCTAGTGCTTGTAGTGCTACATATTTCAAGCAATATTCCCGTAATTCGACATTATTTCAAGTGGGCTGAAAAGTGTTTTTATTTTTCAAATAACAGAAAGACCCACATTTGCTATGTTATTATAGAAAGTACATACCATTTGACAGTTTCTACTGTAGGATAGAATGACATTTTTGTCTAATGAACATTACTGATTGTAAGAAAGTCTTTAAATAATGTGCTATCAATAACACGAGAAGATTATGATACGAATGGGACAATCTTAAAATTGTTTATCATTAGAAAAAAAGTTTCAATACCCATTTTATTAGAAAGAGATTTAATCTGATTTAAGGAAAAGATAAAATGAAATAATGTTCCTTGATCTTGGTGCAGAGCAGTGTGGGTGATGGCCCATCGGATTACACAGCAAGAGGTGATCAGTGTAAAAATTGGAGGAAATTTTCTTTAAGTACTGTTCCAAAGTTGTTTCCAATTACTTGCTGAAGTAAATTTGGAAACTCGCCGCACAATAACATTGTAATTACATCTAGTTGAATTCAAATGCATATTGCTGATAATTTGCAAAATGATATTTATTTCTGAAGAGTATAGCAAAGTGCCTGTTCATGGTGGGATCCCCTCAGGAATCACACATTATAATTACTTGTCCAAATATTCAGTCTCATTTTTAAGCTTAAACATCTATGCCATTTTAATTATGAGCAGGCAAAAATGGAAAGTTTTCCCATCCAAGGCAGTTAACTATGCATTGGTTTGAACTCACTTCTGCCATCTAGAGTGAGTTTATTTATCCTCAACTATGCACTTTTGTATTTTATTTATGAAATTCCCGAGGAAGAAAAAATTACCTCTAGTTATTGAGAGGCCTGAAAAAGGTGGCCTCAACTAATACTTCCTGCCAAGATTTAAGTGTTCACACCTGACAGAGCAGGTGAGCAAAACCCCTCTCCAAGAACAATGCTCATTTGGCGACATAACGTCAGGGGATGTACAACAGCATCAAGGTTGCATTGGGACCCTGATTTCCTTAACTGCATAAAGAACCAGCACAGAACAGAAACTCTCTCCAATTTTGAATCTCTTACCCTTGCACTGTACGTAACACACTCAATAAGTGTGCTCCAAGCTGGTATGGAAAATGTAAGAGGGAAAATGCCACCTGTACGCCCTGTAGGACTGAGCAGTCTCCTCCTAGGGCTGTCTGAGGACTCCACAGCCCTGGAGCTGCTGGGAACAATTGCATCATCAAATAGGCAGAAAGGGAAGGATATTTTCTACATAGCTCCGCCACCTCTTTGAGAGCTGACAGGACTTCTGTATAAAAAAAAAAAAAAGCAAAAAAACCTGGAAGAGTTTAGCCAAGGAGTCTTGGAATCCCATCTTCTGCTATGCTTGATTTGGGGCTCCTTAGAAATAATAAAAGATTACTTACAGTGTAAAAAGACTAAAATATAAATATTCCTCCGAAATAGTTAAAATACTTTCACACACATTTGCTGAAAACAAGAAACAGTTAACGTTGTACAGATTGCCTTTCTTGAAAGATAATTACCAGATATGCATTTTGATGTTGTCAAATGTATATTGTGCAAGAGGTGGAGGAATGGGATGAAAAATGTGAAATCACTGCAGTTACTGAATTCATTTATTTTACCTTATGCACATGGGTATATGGGGATAACATTTGTGAAAATAAAGATAGTCTTATAATTAGAAAGATGTTTTGTAATCATGAAAGTGTCCTGGCAAGCACTTTGTTTTAAAGAAAAATTATTCTTAGGGGGTAACACATCATTAAACCTGTGCAGTGTGTTGGGGTTAACTGTTTGCTTCATTTGGCTGGTCATTCAGTCAACCGAAGAACATACTTATGGACTCAATGAGGAGTTTTTCTCTCTTGGGGCTGCCTTCCATTTCCTAGGAAACAATCAGTAAGCATCAATCAACTGAGATTGAAATGCAGCAATAAAGAAAGATATGCATCCCGGAGAATGCATAAGCAGTGCTAAACTGAGGAAACTCATGGGACTAAAATTTAAGTAGAAAAGGCGATGTAAGAATAATTTCAGAGATATTCAGTACTAAATCTATAAAAAGGTGCATTAACCAATGCTGTCATTTTTAAGTTTATGGCTTGTCCTTCATTTTTATGGAAAAGATAAGAAAGGACAATAGTTTGTCTTAAAAATTCAGCCCATAAATTGTTTATGAACGTGGCATTTCTACATTTTGATGTAGCACACTTTATCAGGCACACAAAAATCATATCTGAGTTTTTGTTACTTTGTTGCTTGGTTGATTTATTTGTTTTCAGGCTAAATGGAATTCAAGGCAATAGTATCAAAGGGAACACAGGGCTGTTCTTATTGTAAACCACAGCCCACTGTGGTGTTTATGGGAAAGTATAACATAAAATATTTGAAATAAAATATTCATGGACTTGAGATTTGCTTTGATAAGTCCATGAAAACCATGGAGCCCTTCCTGAAAAATGTATATAAACATATAGAGTTCACATAAGCACATACAAATACAATGTTTCACATAATTTTTAGGAGGGCATACAAAGAAACAATTACAAAAGAAAAAATTAAAAAATCTTTTGGAAAAGCCTAACAAAGTATATGTGGAAAGTACATGATAAAAAAATAGTAAATGTTGTAACAAGAGATTTTTTAAAAAGAAGAACTATAACCTGTGTCTGAATGTTTATGTCTTTGCCTGAATACTGTTAACAGTGAAAAATTCTACAAACTAATTGCTCACTGCAAAAAATTTAAGAAAACATTTGAAATTTTATAAGAAGATAAAAGTGTTAACCAGAAGAAGAAATGTGAAAAATGCTAAAACCCAATTAAAAAAATTAATTGATGAGGTCAAAATATGCTAGAACAAGAAAATTAACTTCTAGTTTTCTGAGACTGTGTTATGTGCCAGGAGTTATTTAAATACTTAACACACAGAAACTTTTGAGGCAGAAGAAGAAATTGAGGCATGGAGATGTATCACACTAGAAATGGGATTATCTGGAGGTGATATAAACACATAAACTGTACCAGAACCAGAACTCAGTATATTATTCAGTATATTATATTACCTTTCTGTATAAAATTATAGTAATTAAAATGGAAACTGCACAATTAATAACAGGTTGATGGGCAGAAAAAGTACTTCTGAAATAGAACTGCTTATATAAAATAACACTTTGTATATGAAGAGGGAGTCTCATAAGTAAATCAACGTTATTTGAGCACCATAAGGATAAAATAATCAATCAGATTATTTAAATAATAATATCTTAAGTAAAAGTCAGATGTTATTACTTCTTTGTTCAAATCTTATGGTTTCTGATCTCACTCAGTGTTTAAGACAAAATTCTGCAAAGGTCTTTGTAAGATCTAAATCAACTGGCCCTCTGTCAGACTCTAGGAGTTTTCTTCCCAGGATCCAATTCCATTGCTCCCTTTCAGCAATAGAACCCCTGAGGGTTTCCTGGACAATGAGCATCCCATATGGGATTATATTTCCCAGCCTCCTGTGCAGCTAGGATCGCAATGTGGTTAAGGTTTAGCCATGCTGTGCAAGAGAACATAGTGTGTTTTCATATCTTGGCTATTGTGAATAATGCTGTGATGAACATGGGATTTCAGATATCTCTGAGATTTGTTTTCATTTCCTTTGCATATATACCCAGAAGTGGAATAGTTGTACCTTAGGGTAGTTCTATTTTTAATTTTTGTGGAACCTCCATATTGTTTTTTTTTACAGTGGCTGCACCAATTTACATTCCCACCAGCAGTGCAAATGGTTCCCTTTTCTCCACAGCCTTGTCAATACTTGTTATTTTTTTGTCTTTTTGATATAGCCATTCTGGCATGTGCGAGCTGATATCTCACTGTGGTTTTGACTTGTGTTCCCCTGATTAGTTATGCTGAGCATCTTTACATGTGCATGTTGGCCATCTGTATATCTTCTTTGGAAAAATATCTATTTAGGTACTTTGCCCAATTTTAATCAGGTTACTTGATTTTTTGCCATTGGGTTATAGGAACTTCTTACATGTTGTGGATATTAACCCCTTATCAGATATACAATTTGCAAATTTTTTTTTACCATTCTTATGGTTGTTTTTCATTTTGTTGACGATTTCCTTTGCCTTGCAGAAACTTTTTAGTTGATATAGTCTCACTTGTTGGTTTTTGCTTTTGTTTCCTGTGCTTTTGATGTCATATCCAAAAATTATCACAGGGCCAATGTCAAGAAACTTTTCCCTATGTTTTCTTCTAGGAGTTTTCTGATTTCTGATCTTACAGATCAGTTTTTAATACACTTTGAACTGTATTTGTGAGTGGTGTAAGATAGGGGTCCAGTTTCATTCTTTTGCATGTGGCTGTCCAGTTTTCTCAATACCATTTATTGAAGAGACTGTCCCTTCTCTATTGTTTGTTTTTGGCATTCTTGTCAAATATTAGTTGACTGTATATGCATAGGTGTATTTGGGGCTCTCTATTCTGTTCCACTGATCTAGGTGTCTGTTTTTATGCCAATTCCATAGTATTTAGGTTGCTATAAATTTGTAGTATATTTCAAAATCAGGACATGTGATGCCTCCAGCTTTGTTCTTCTTTCTCAAGATTGCTTTGGCTATTCAGTCTTTTGTGGTTCCAAATTAATTTTAGGAGTGTTTTTCCTATTTCTTTGAAAAATACCTTTGGAATTTTGATAAGGATTGCACTGAATCTGTAGAATCCTGGGTCATATGGATATTTTAACAATATTATTTCTTTTAATCTATAAACACTGGCTATCCTTCTATTGATGTCTTCATCCAAATTTATCAGTGTCTTACAGTTTTCAGTGTACATGTCATTCACCTCAGTAGTTACATTTATTCCTAAGTTTTTAAATTCTTTTTGATGCTACTTTAAATGGAATTGTTTCTTAATTTATTTTCCAGATAGTTTCTTCTTATAGTTTGCATAGAAATAAAACATATTTTCATGTTAATTTTGTATCCTGCCATTTTACTAAATTCTTGTATTAGTTTTAACAGTTTTTTGGTAGAGTATTAAAGGTTTTCAATATATAATAAGTTCATGTCATCTGTAAACAGAAATTTAAAATTTTTCCTATCTGATTTAGATAACTTTTATTTATCTTTCTTGTTATTATTAGAATTTCCAATACTATGTTGAATAGAAGTGATGAGAGTTGGCATCCTGTCTTGTTCCTGATCTTGGAGAAAAAGCTTTTTGCTTTTTGTGTTGAGAATGCTAGTTGTGAACTTTTCAAAGATGGCCTTTATTACTTTGAGGTACATTCCTTCTATTCCTCATTTGCCAAGAGTTGTTATCATGAAAGGATGTTGAATTTTGTCAAATGCTTTCTTGCATCTATTGAGATGATCATACGATTTTTACTCTTCATTATGTTAATGTGATGTATCCTGCTTATTTATGCATATGTTGAATCATGCTTGCACCCCAAAGATAAATCCCACTTGATCATGGTGTTTTATCCTTTTTATGTGAGATTGAGTTCAATTTGCTGGTATTTTGTTGAGAATTTTTGCATCTATGTTAATTAGGGATACTGGTCTATAATTTTTTTTTTTTCTTGTGTGGTCCTTATCTGGCTTTGGTATAAGGTTGATGCTGGTCTCACTGAATAATTTTGGAAGTGTTTCTTCCTCTTCAAATTTTTGGAAGAGTTTGAGAAATATTTTTCTTTAAAAGTTTTGTAGAATTCATCTGTGAATCCATCTGGCACTGAGCTTTTGTTGAGAAATTCTCGATTGCTCTGTCAGTCAAACTTGTTAGTGTATCATTGTTAATAGTAGTCTCTTATGTTCCTTTGTATTTCTGTTCTACCAATTGTTAAGTATCCTCTTTCACTTATAATTTTATCTATTTGTGAAAATGACTCTACTACCCAAAGCAATCTACAGATTCAATGCAATCCCTATCAAACTACCACTGACATTTTTCACAGAACTAGAACAAAAAATTCCACAATTTGTATGGAAACACAAAAGACCCCGAATAGCCAAAGCAATCTTGAGAATGAAAAAAGGAGCTGGAGGAATCAGGCTCCCTGACTTCAGACTGTACTACAAAGCTACAGTAATCAAGACAGTATGGTACTTGCACAAAAACAGAAAGATAGATCAATGGAACAAGATAGAAAGCCCAGAGATAAACCCACACACATATGGTCATCTTATCTTTGATAAAGGAGGGAAGAATATACAGTGGAGAAAAGACAGCGTCTTCAATAAGTGGTGCTGGGAAAACAGGACAGCTACATGTAAAATAATGAAATTAGAACACTCCCTAACACCATACACAAAAATAAGCTCAAAATGGATTAAAGACCTAAATATAAGGCCAGAAACTATCAAACTCTTAGAGGAAAACATAGGCAGAACACTCTATGACATAAATCACAGCAAGATCCTTTTTGACACACATCTTAGAGAAATGGAAATAAAAACAAAAATAAACAAATGGGACCTAATGAAACTTCAAAGCTTTTTCACGGCAAAGGAAACCATAAAGAAGATCAAAAGACTACCCTCAGAATGGGAGAAAATATTTGCAAATGAAGCAACTGACCTAGGATCAATCTCCAAAATTTATAAGCAGCTTATGCAGCTCAATAACAAAAAAACAAGCAACCCAATCCAAAAATAGGCAGAAGACCTAAATAGACATTTCTCCAAAGAATATATACAGACTGCCAACAAACACGTGAAAGAATGCTCAACATCATTAATCATTAGAGAAATGCAAATCAAAACTACAATGAGATATCATCTCACACCAGTCAGAATGGCCATCATCAAAAAATCTAGAAACAATAAATGTTGGCGAAGGTGTGGAGAAAAGGGAACACTCTTGCACTGCTGGTGGGAACGTTAATTTGTATAGCCACTATGGAGAACAGTATGGAGGTTCCTTAAAAAGCTACAAATAGAACTACCATATGACCCAGCAATCCCACTACTGGGCATATACCCTGAGGAATCCATAATTCAAAAAGAGTCATGTACCACAATGTTCACTGCAGCTCTCTTTACAATAGCCCGGAGATGGAAGCAACCTAATTGTCCATCATCAGATGAATGGATAAAGAAGATGTGGCACATAAATACAATGGAATATGACTCAGCCATAAAAAGAAATGAAATTGAGCTATTTGTAATGAGGTGGATGGAGCTAGAGTCTGTCATACAGAGTGAAGTAAGTCAGAAGGAGAAAGACAAATACCATATGCTAACACATATATATGGAATTTAAGGGAAAAAAATGTCATGAAGAACCTAGGGGTAAGACAGGAATAAAGACACAGACCTACTATAGAATGGACTTGAGGATATGGGGAGGGGGAATGCTAAGCTGTGACAAAGCGAGAGAGTGGCATGGACATATATACACTACCAAACATAAAATAGTGGGAAGCAGCCACATAGCACAGGGAGATCAGCTCGGTGCTTTGTGACCACCTAGAGTGGTGGGATAGGGAGCATGGGAGGAAGGGAGATGCAAGAGGGAAGAGATATGGGAACTTATGTATATGTATAACTGATTCACTTTGTTATAAAGCAGAAACTAACACACTATTGTAAAGCAATTATACTCCAATAAAGATGTAAAAAAAAAAAAAAAAGATAGTATGGAGACAATTTCCAGAAGCTGAAATATAGACTATAGATTAAATGAAAAAGTGTTCTATGATTCACAGACTTAGAGAACAAACAAACCAGGGAGAAGGATGGGGGGGAGGGAGACATTGGGAGTTTGGGCTTGACATGTATACACTTCTTTACTTAATTAGATAACCAACAAGAACCTACTGTATAGCACAGGGAATACTCTGCTCAATACTCTGTAATACCCTAAATGGGAAAGGAATTTGAAGAAGAATAGATACATGTATATGTATAACTGAATCACTCTGATGTACACTTGAAATTAACACAACATTGTTAATCAACTATAGTCCAATATATAAAAAAAATAAATAAATAAAATAAAACATCTTTGGAAAACAAAACAAAAAAGTTATGTCAATGTTAACTTGTCTGAGTTTGGTAACTGTACTTTGATTACACAAGATAATTTATTAGGTAAAACACACTGAAGTATCAATATTACGGAGAAAACAGCATGATGAATGCAACCTAATTAAAATAGGTATATTTTATTATTTAATAATTACTATATCTACATCTACCTGTGTATTTACCTATTTATATACCTATCTATCTAGAGAGGAGGTTACAGCAAATTTTGCAAAATATTAAAATTTGGTGAAACTGAGTAAATAGTTTTCTGTATACTTGCAGCTTTTCTATAGATTTAAAAATATTTCAAAATAATATAGTGAATATAAAGCATAAAAATAAGCAACAGAACCAATTTACCAAGTTAATTTGACCTAAATTTGTAAATATTACTAATATATATTGAGCTTTCACTGTTCTAGGAGTTGGATACACTTATAGCAAAGGAAATAAATGACATGAATGGAGAATATACAAAAGAAAAGAAGTCAAATACAAATAAAATCATGTTTTTTCCCTGTAGAAATTAAATCATATTAAAATCAAATACATTTTCATCAATAAACTAGTTAATTTGTTCTTCGTTTTCTTGTTGTTGTTGTTAATGCTGAGATAGCAGGAAAGGCTCATGTATATAACACTCTTTGGAGCCTAATTGCTACAAGTTCTGAGAAAAGCAATTTGACAATATTTATCTGGGTCATTAAAAATGTTTATATACTCTAGTCCATTAATCCTGCTTCTGTAATTACTTCTTAAATGAAATGATCTAGAAGACAATCAGAAGTTGGTATATAAAGATGTTCATTGCACCACCTTAGTAAGATGGAGTAAATGAAAATATACTACATATCTTGATGTTGATAGGTCATCTTATTAAGCTGTTCTAAAATAATGAAATATTATGAATATTCAAAAATGACAACTTTTGGACATAACTCAGTTATTAATCCCATTATCAATTTATCTTTCTTTGTCAAATAAACAGCTTAGTGTAAGTAAACTATATTTGTACCTCTATTCATAGAGGAGCTGATTGGAAAGAAATTTTGTTTCACTTAAGACAGAAGTATCAAGAAAAAAATTAAATAAATAATATCTATGTGAGATTGGGAATAGTCTGTATATTTTGTAGGTAGAAATATAAGTCAAATGGTTCCAAAGGACATATATTGTTATCCGCAAATAACCAGGTAAGGGGAAGTGGATGCTGTATTATATTAGCATTCTTGCAATTGCAAGTGTGAGTATAGCCAAGAGAACAGGTGATATTCAACAAAATGGAGTAAAATGTCCCACTAAGATGAATCTATAAAGATAATACTTCTGGTTGCCATGATGCATGCTCTACTCCTCATATCATTAATCACGTAGTGTGCAACAACTTGTAAAACAAAGTGAATGGTTTAGGAGTAGATAACCCCGGGCAGAGTCAGTCTCTTTTGGAGAAATTGTCAGATAAAGAGTGTGGGAAGAGTTAGTGCAGTAGACAAAAAATAGGACATGAGACAATGAATGTGCATTTTAAGTAAGTGATTTCATTAAGTAAGGCAGTAATCTTTGTGTCAGGGACTTGGCTGGCCAGATAGCATCAGTGTTATTTAGGGCGGGGAAGGCCACACCTAAAAGATCAATAATGTGTTATAGGGTAGAGGATCTAGGTAATACTGTATCAGACAATCTGGAGACTGAGATCAACGATGTGGGCAAGGAATCAATTATACCTACAAAATGGAGCCCCAGTAAAAACCCTGAACAGCAAGCCTTAGGCGAACCTCTCTCTGAGCAGCACTCCATGTGCAGTAGCCCATAGACAGCAGGAATGCAGTGCATCCTGACTCGACGGGGACACATTCAGTGCATCCTCCCTGACTGATTTAATCCGCAACTTTTCCCCATAATAAACTATAACCATGAGTATCATCACTCTCAGTGAGTTCTGTGAGTCTTTCTAGTGAATGATCAAAATTGAGGAGGGTTTTGGAAACCCCTTGTGATGGTTTATTTTTAATTGCATGTGTCATCCTGGCTAGGCTGAGTACCAGTTATTTAAGCAAACACTAATGCAGGTTTTACTGTGAAGGTATCAATATTTTGTACTTGTGGTTAGCATCCATGATAGATTGATTTTAAGTAAGACTGTTACTTCAGATAATGTGGGTGGGTTTCCTAAGTAAGTTGAAAGCCTTAAAAAGTTTCCTGGAGAAGAAGAAATTTTGTCTCAAATGCAGATCAAAGTATGCTTGAGTTTCCACCCAAATTAGCCTTCCTACAGATTTTAAACTTGACAGTCCCTGCAATCATAGGAGCCAACTATTTAACATAAATCTCAGTCATAAAGAAAGTACTAAAATTCTATGTCATAATGTGGCAATAGAGGTAAACAAATTATCACCATTATGTTATCCTAGCCAAATACTTATTAAAAGGCAAGGTTCTGGGTGAACATATATTTCATACCTTAGAATGTGTTTGTCAAAATAATGAGTATCATGAAATTGGCTAGTTGCTTCTAACTACACTAGAAGAAGTGGAGAAAAAAAGGTGTTATCAGGGTTTCAAATTCTCAACTTAAACTTATGCCATGCCTGTTAAGGTATGCCATGCCATACCTTAATTTAGTCTGCTGGGACCTGATCCCCTTTTCCTTCCACAGGACATCACACTGATGCATTACATCAGGGGTCCCCAACCACCGGGCTGCGGACCACTATCTGTCCAAGGAGGCCTGTTAGGAGCCAGGCTGCACAGCAGGATGTGAGAGGTGGGGAAGAGAGCAAAACTTCATCTGCCACTCCCCATCGTTGGCATTACTGCTCGAACCACTCCCACCACTGCCCCCCGCCTGCCGTCTGTGGAAAAATTGCCTTCCACGAAACCAGTCCCTGGTGCCAAAACGGTTGGAGACTGCTGCATTACGCTGATGACATTATGCTGATTGGACCTAATGGGCAAGAAGTAGTAACTACTCTAGACTTAGTGGCAATACATTTGCATATCAGAGGATGGAAGATGATCTGACAACAATTCAGAGGCTTTCCACCACAGTGACATTTCTAGGGGTCCAGTGGTGTGGAGCATGTTGACATATTCCTTCTAAGATGGAGGATAAGTTGTTGCATCTGGGCCGCCTCCTACTACCAGTTAAGAGGCACAATTTCTAGTGTTATGTGCTACTCCAGCCCATTTACTAAGTGATCTAAAACTTGCTAGTTTTGAATGGGGTCCCCTCAGAACAAGAGAAAGCTCTGTAACAGGTCCAGGCTGCCTAATGATCCAGCAGATCCAATGGTGCTTGAAGGGTTCCTGGTAGAGATTCTGTTTGGGGGCTGTGGCAGCTCCTACAAGTTAATCACAGTGTAGGGCCTTAGGATTTTGAAGCAAATACTTGCCTTCCTCTCAGAAAACTACCTTCCTTTTGAGAAGAAGCTCTTGGCTACTGAGCCTTAATGGAGACTGAATGCTCAGCCATGGGCCACCAAGTTATCATAAGACCTGAGCTGTCCAAAATGAACTAGGTATTGTCTGGCCCTTGAAGCTATGAAGTTGGGCATACACAGCTTCCATCATAAAAGTGGCAGCATTTTGTTATGACTGAAATAGACACTTTCCATGGATACAAACTGACCTTCCCTGCATGCAATTCTTCCTCAAAAACTGTGATCTGTGGACTTATAGGTTGCCTTCTCTATGTCATAGTATTCCACACAGCATTGCTTCTGATCAAGGAGCTTACATCACAGCAAAGGAAGTGTGACCAAGAGCCCATGCTTATAGAATTCAATGTCCTTACCATGTTCCCCATCATCCTGGAGCAGCTGCCTTGATAGGATGGTAGAATTGCTTTATGAAGTTTCAGTTACACTGGCAGCAAGATGGCCATACCTTGCAAGGCTGTGTCCAGGCTCTCCAGAAGGCTGTATATGCCCTGAATCAGGGTCGAACAGATGGTGATTTTGCCAGATCTTGAGGATTCAAAGGTCCAGGAATCAAGAAGTGGAAATGAGAGTGGCAACACTTACTATTTCCCTTAGTGACCCACTATCAAAAATTTTTACTCCCTTTCCCCATGACCTTATTCTCTGCTAGACTAGAGGTCATACTTCCAAAAAGAGGAATACTTTCACAGGGAAACAATATGACAATTCCATTGAACTGGAAGTACAAATCCAAATTACTTTGAGAATTAGTGTTATTTCCAAAGTAATATTTATTAATAATATATATCACTTGTAAACCATATCTCAGACAGAATACTTCATCTACATTACAAAGCACTAAAGAAAACTTCTGACCTAACACTGTTATTGAGTTCTGTGCATCCTTCTAGTGAATTATAAAACCTGAGCAGGGGTTTGGGAACCCCTCCATGAATGTTAATTTGTGTCAGCTTGGGTAGGCTATAATACCCTGTATTTGATCAAACACTAATCTAGGTTTTGCTGTGAAGGTATTTGTAGATGTGGTAAATACTGGTAATCAATTGACTTTTGGTAAAGGAGATAACCCTCCATAATGAATGTGGGCCTCATGCAACAACACTGAAAAGATATATCAGTAAATAGCTTCAAAATAACTTAAAGAGTTATGTTCCAGTACTCTCCAATATTTTCTTTAAGCATCCTCCAGCCTGAGCACTATAACCCCAATGATCCCACATCATCTCTCTGCCCCTTTGAAGTCCTTAGCAGTTGCAGTGATCCTGGCTCCTACCCTTCAGCTAACTGTGTCCTTCCATGGCCTGTCCTACCAGCTTCTCTCCTAGCCTAGGTTTTGCATCTGGAGGATGCCCTTCTTTGACATGCCACCTTGATTTGGTGCAGTCACATCCACAGGGGATCCTCTCTTCCTGTATCTCTGAAGACAGAGCCCCAGAGTAGGTAAGAATGTGTGTGCTTCTTCACTGGAAGTGGTGCTCAAACCAGAGCGGGAGTGGAGCCCCACTCCGCTTCTGCGATCCTGGTGCACCTGCTTCATATTCACTGGTAGCCTGAGCACCGCATTGCTGAAGCCCTGAAAGTGGTCCCTGCAGTTCTCTTCCTATCTTTGGTCATAGTTAAGTTCCTTATTCTGCTTCCCTTCGCTGCAGTGACCTTCCTGCCCGCCGTGGCTCCTCCAAATCTGGGCGATGATTGGCTTTGTAGTAGTAGCTGACTTGGGCATGTGAAGGTGCGGCCCACTCACTGCTGAGCTTTCCTTATGAGCCATGGTCTTCTATCGCTGTGTCTTTGCATTGTCCTGGGTGGATAATGGTCAAGGAAACCTCTACCAGGAGCCAGGAAATGTGTGAAACTAGAGATTTACATTCTATTTTTCATTTTTTCCTCTACAACATCTTCTAGAGTCTTCTTCTTTCTCTTTCTTTCTTTCTTTCTCTTTCCTTTTCTTCTTTCTTACCATTTTTGCGTCAAAAAATCTAGCATTGTCATTTATCGTATATCTTTCAGAGAAACAGAAACCTTGGGGAGGCAAACTTCATCTGTGGTCTGTTATCTTAGAGGGGTCCCTTGAGTATGTTTCATGGGACTTGAGTGCCAAGCACTATTACTTAAAATGTTGTGAATTCTCCTGGTGATGCAGCCCTTGGACACAATCCCTTATTCAAAAAAATTGCATGTCTCCCAAAGTTAAGCTCATTTAGTATAGAGAACTATGACGCTTAGAAGACGTCAGTAAGAAGTTTCAGAACTCATTACTTTACTGGGTTTGTTGAATAAAGGAACTTACTGTGTTCTTTTTTTGCAAAAATATAGGTTTTATAAGGTAGTCTCAACATAATCCTTCTCCATTCAAATTAGACATATTTAAATTTAATTTGTAAGAGGTTTGATTGTTAATTTTTTAATTTGAATTATCCATCATTTAACTAACCACTACTATTTAACATTTATAAGTGGTTTTTAAATGAATATAATTTTTTAATTACAATTTTTTCATTCAGTGAAATTGAAATTTTATGTAAAATTCTAATATATTGACCATATTACCATTTTATAAATTCACTATGCATAGTTATAAAGACAGGAGGAGAGAGTCTTTACTCCTGGCCCCAGAGAACCAAACAGGAGGTGAGGAGGAAGTTTCCCATAGAGGAAATAATTAGCTCCACAAAATTGCAGAATCGTAATGTTTAACCTGGTCTTCCTTTTATTATTTCCTTTACTTATTCCTGTGGGTTCAGAAGTGGAGGGGCCACCTGTTTATATATAAAAAAGCAGTTAGCAAAAATGTATGTATGTACATGATTAAAACCTTATGAAGTATTTGCTTTGATCATTTAATTCTCACTCTATGAGTAAGTGATGTCTATATAAAATTAGAATCTAGATAGAGGCCTTTTTGGGTCAGATTAATTAGAAGAAAGAGGTTTTATACATGATTCCCTAAACATAGTCCTGCATAGCCCTCTCTCTTTGCAGGACTCCACTAAGAACCAGCTTTGGCAACCACTATGAACCGGCAAACTCTCATCACTATATTCACATTGCTCCCAGTTCCCTTGCATATTTAGAATTCAAGGGATTTTTGTTTCTTGGAATTCAATCCTCGTGATTGTACAGCAGCTCATAAGCTAGTTCCTATATGTGGTGGATTGATTTGTCACTTGCAGAGATCGTACATGTCTCTAGGGAGACAGTCCATGCACGTATCTGTCCTGCTGTGGTCTCCTATTTCAGGATTCTTTTCACAATTCGGGCTTTAAGGATTTTTGCCACCAAATGCTTATGTTCACACCTTTTTGATAGCAGTTTTAGATCCTCCGGCAACTGGTCAAATGCTTGTTCTGGGTTTTATCTTCAAAAGTGGGTTCTTTTTTCAGTAATAAGGAACCCAGTGTTACATGTACACTAGGAACAGAATTTCTTTACCATTAATAGCCTTACAAAATGACAAGACACACATACACTCAAACACACACACACACACACATGAAATTTGCAGTAGCTCTGAATTACCAGAATGTGTTTGACTTTTATTTTCATTGTGATATTTTTAGTGATCTCTATAGAAATTGAACAGATGGATTCATGTTATAATGGAATACCAATTATCATTAAATGGGTAATGATCTACAACATGAGAGAAAGAGAAAAAAAATATTTTTATAGTTTTCCAGAAGGTTTCTTCCACATATAGGTAACAATTCTGTGTACTGCTCTACACTTCTTTTGGGAAAAAAAAGGACAAAACACCAATTAGAAATACTTGTATAGCTTTACTCAAACTGGTGTGTTTGTCCCTAGACACATGTGCCTCAAGCACCAAACTCCACACCCTGTGTGACATTTTCCCTCCAGCTTACTTCTCAGAGTCATGTGAACTAACAAGCACTGGAAAGTGTGGTAGACCCTGAAAATTCTTGTACAAGGTGTAGCAGCAGCACAGAAGAAGAAATCATCTCTCTTAGAGGTTCCAGACTGGGAACAAATCAAAGAGTGAAGTTTTGCAAAAAAATTGGAGTCAGCAAGTTTGAAGAAATCAGTGTGTGAACATTTAACCAAATCAAGCTCAGCCATAGCAAATAGCCAGGTGTTGTTCTTGGAGCATAAAATATAGTGTTACCAGCAGATCTGGGGAGAAAGGACGAGATGATTCCAGAGAAGCAATTCCCTCCCCCACATTATCCTGGGCTTAGAGTCGCCCTTTCCTCCCCCACCTCAACACACATGCCATCTCTTGGCAGGTCTCTCTGCCTAATTCTTGCTATGGGACCCCTTGAGGTCCTAGAGCTCTCAGCCACTGCTACTGGCCAGGAAAAGTATTTGTGTGATGCTGAAAAGATTAGCATTCAGGAAGAAGGAAAGACAATTCATGGAGCCTAGGAAAAAAGATTTACTCAAGTGATATATTTAAGATCATGCCTCTTACATCTATAATTTTTGGTCACTATTGCAAGAATTACATACTTTCCAGGGACTACTCATTTTAGCTTCAAATTAATCTGAATGCATAACCCTCTTTCTCATTTCTCATCTCTAGACATATCTCCATGTTACCATTGTGTCCTCTGGAAGATCCATTCCACTCTAACTTCCCTCACCTTTCACCTCTAATAAACAATGGACATATCTCTTCACCTTACCTGAAATGTTATTTTGACTAAGATACTTTACTTGAAAGGAGTCTGCCTTATCTCACAGTCCATTTACCACTTGGTTAGGAAGTGGTACTGGCATCGACCAAGTAGTCCTTGACCCAGTTGGGAATTATTCACACAAGCTCCTGCAGAAAGATCACCTTCCTGCACTGGCCATTATTTTCCCTTGTTCCTACAGTGTTTGCTTATTTGTTTGTTTCTTGATGATTGTTTTCCATCTACAGTTTTCTTCTCCACTTCTATTCTTTAATAACCTTTTTGACCTAAATATTTAACATATTCAGCTTGCAGAATTCCTTATGTTGCACTTTAGAAACTCATTTCCATAGCCACACTCTGGATCTTGTTATTCCATTCTGTTCCACGTCTTTGATCTTAAATTCCTAAACATTTGAGTCCTCTAATTCTACCTTCAACCTTCAAACTGTAATCATATTTCAACACATTCCAGGAATTCATCAAGACACCCATTCCATTGCATCTGCGATTTTTTTTCACTTTCTTCCTCCACAAATTGGTCTTGCATAATCTGATATCCTTACCACTTTTGATGCTTTTACAGCATATGTCTTAAAACCTAAAAATTTCCAGGAGCTGAAAGTTTGTGGAGAAACTGGAATAGCAATTCAGTCTTGGCTAGTGCAAATTCTTGATCCCCAATCTGAGTTGGGCATACTTGTCTATTTATAATTTCTCTGCACTAATATCCATTCTTCTCAGCCAATAATCCCCAACATATTTGACTCAAATTCCCTACAAAGTGTCACCTTTTTCACTATGACCCAGATTGGGAAAAGGAGACCATTTGTTAGGAATTATTTTACCTGTACCTATTCCTAATCATCAATTTAAAAAATGGTTGGTCCAATCATTATTGTTCTTTCTTGTATCAGAAGGATAATAGCTTATTCTACTGTTCTAACATGAGAGCTGGATCACAAGAGGTGCTGAGCTAGACTTATGGAGAGCCATCAGAACATTCTCAGCAGCAGAGCAGCTTAAAGGAATTATGCCATGCTTTGATTTATACTTCAAAGATATTAGTGAGCCAGCAGTAGTGTTGAAGGGAGCTTGGTAACAATAAGGAGGAGTCCCTTATTCTGAGAAATTCATCATAATTAAGAGAATAGCTAAATACTACCAGAGAGGGAGTGCTAGCAGTGAGAAGCAAGACTCTCTCTCTCTCTCTCTCTCTCTGTCTCTCCGTCTCTGTCTCTGTCTCTGTCTCTGTCTCTCTCTCTCTCTCTCTCTCTCTCTCTCTCTCTCTCTATATATATATATATATATATATATATATTTAACATCTTTATTGGAGTGTAATTGCTCCACCATGGTGTGCTAGTCTCTGCCTCACAACAAAGTGAATCAGCTATACATATACATATATCCCAATATCTCCTCCCTCTTGCATCTCCCTCCCTCCCACCCTCCCTATCCCACCCTTCTAGGTGGGAACAAAGCACCGAGCTGATCTCCCTGTGCTATTCGGCTTCTTCTCACTAGCTATCTGTTTTACATTTGGTAGTGTATATATTTCCATGCCACTCCCTTACTTTGTCCCGGCTTACCCTTCCCCCTCCCCATATCTTCAAGTCCATTCTCTAGTAGGTCTGCATCTTTATTCCCCTCCTGCCCCTAGGTAATTCTGACCTTTTTTTTTTTTTGATTCCATATATATGTGTTAGCATACAGTATTTGTTTTTCTCTTTCTGACTTACTTCACTCTGTATGACAGACTCTAGGTCCATCCACCTCACTACAAAAAACTCAATTTTGTTTCTTTTTATGGCTGAGTAATATTCCATAGTATATATGTGCCACATCTTCTTTATCCATTCATCTGTTTATGGACACTTAGGTTGCTTCCATCTCCTGGCTATTGTAAATAGAGCTGCAATAAACATTGTAGTACATGACTCTTTTTGAATTATGGTTTCTTCAGGGTATATGCCCAGTAGTGGGACTGCTTCAGACTATACTACAAAGCTACAGTAATCAAGACAGTATGGTACTGGCACAAAAACAGAAACATAGATCAATGGAACAGGATATAAAGCCCAGAGATAAAGCCATGCACATATGGTCACCTTATTTTTGATAAAGGAAGCAAAAATATACAATGGAGAAAAGATGGCCTCTTCAATAAGTGGTTCTGGGAAAACTGTACAGCTACATGTAAAATAATGAAATTAGAACACTCCCTAACACCATATACAAAAGTAAACTCTAAATGGATTAAAGACCTAAAGGTAAGGCCAGACACTATCAAACTCTTAGAGGAAAACATAGGCAGAACACTCTATAACATAAATCACAGCAAGATCCTTTTTGACTCACCTCGTAGAGAAATGGAAACAGAAACAAAAATAAAATGGGACCTAATGAAACTTAAAAGCTTTTGCACAGCAAAGGAAACCATAAACAAGATGAAAAGACAACCCTCAGAAAGGGAGAAAATATTTGCAAATGAAGCAACTGACAAAGGATTAATCTCCAAAATTTACAAGCAGCTCATGAAGCTCAGTATCAAATAAACAAACAACCCAATCCAAAAATGGGCAGAAGACCTAAATAGACATTTCTCTACAGAAGATATACAGATTGCCAACAAACACATGAAAGAATGCTCAACATCATTAATCATTAGAGAAATGCAAATCAAAACTACAATGAGATATCATCTTACACTGGTCAGAATGGCCATCATCAAAATATCTAGAAACAATAAATGCTGGAGAGGGTGTGGAGAAAAGGGAACCCTCTTGCACTGTTGGTGGGAATCTAAATTGATACAGCTACTATGGAGAACAGTATGAAGTTTCCTTAAAAAACTAAAAATAGAACTACCATATGACCCGGCGGGACTATATTGAAATAATTTTAAGAGTTAGTGTTAGAATCATTAAAATGTGGTGAGTTATAGTGAGATTAAATGAGGGAATACTGTGCAATCATATTTTGATTTATCTGTTGAGGTGCTAGGATGTCAGTCATGGGGACAGGAATCACAGGCTCAGTAGCCTTTCCAAGGAAAGATTCTGAGTTCTCCTGGATGCTGTAAATTAAAGTGTTCCTTGTAGGTGCACAGTAATCAATCATAGGTGCTTAACAGATAATTCTGGTTTCTGTATAGAGGACTGAGATCTATCATAGTGACATGTGGCTTCATCTCATGGATGAAAGCAAGTTCACCCAAGATGTACATGGAGTATGATTAAACAGAACAGCTTAAAAGAGATCCCCATAGATAACTACCATTTAATAGTTGAAACAAGGAAAAAGACCCCATGAATGAGACAGAAACACAATAGGATTAAAACCAAGAAAAAGCAGTTTACAAAACTGTGTGATGAATGAGCTCAAGAAACAGGTTTACCTGTACAGAGTTTAATTCTGGAGGAAAGAAAAGACTTTCGTTCAGGGCCATGCTTAATTTTAGGTACCTGTAAGATATGTCAAATGGAAATATGAAAATTCAGTTCTAGAATATCAGGTTTAAATGGACTTTTAAAAAACTTTTTATTTTGAAATAATTTGAGGTTTATGCAAGTGTTGCAAAAATAATTGAGTTCCTGTAAATACTTCAGCCAACTTTCCTGAATGTTAACATCTTACACAATCAACTTATTATATTTATTAAAACTAAGAACTTAACACTGGCACAATACTATTGAAATACTATAACTTTTATTCACATTTCAGTTTTCCCAATAACATTCTTTCCAGTAATGCCCTTTTATGTTCCAGGATGCAATCAGGATAAAGCAGCATATTTACTTGCCATTTTTCCTTAGTCTTCTCTGGTATGTTAGAGTTTCTTGTCCTTCCTTTTTATTACTGTGATATTTTTGAAGAATACTGATCAGATATTTTGTAGTGTGTCCCTCAATTTTGATTTGTCTAACATTTTACCATCATTAGACTGAGGTTATCAATGTTGGGGAAGAACACCACAGAAGTTAAGTGTTCATCTCGATACATCTTATCAG
Source organism: Globicephala melas (assembly GCF_963455315.2). NCBI lineage: Eukaryota > Metazoa > Chordata > Mammalia > Artiodactyla > Delphinidae > Globicephala > Globicephala melas. The sequence continues at coordinate 99,982,631 of NC_083322.1, forward strand.
GGGTAAATAACAGCAACATGTATTTTCACTGGTGATGCTAGCCTTGGCCACTTGATTAAAGTGGCCTTTTCTAGCTTCCCTCATTGTAAAGTTACTCTTTTTTATTTTGCATGCTCTAGGTTTTGGTATCAATTTACTAAGGAAAAGAATGTTATTCAATAGTCTCGTTGACATTATGGAATATGAGAGGAGGAACCAGGAATCTTTCTAAATGTGAAGATCCAGTCAGATCTCTGGATGAAAAAAAAGAATACAGAAAAATCTGGAATTAAGTGTTCAACTCTGATGATGGAGATTAAAATCTTGAATAACAAGGAAATCTTGAATAATACAGTCTCTTTCAGACACATGAAGGCTTGCTCTAGTTGAGGAAGGGGAACGCCAGTCTCCTCATGAGACACTATAAAATGCAACTCAGTGGAATCAATTAAATGAATGCTGTCCAAGCCTTTGGAAAACTGTAACCAAGTTTCTCCAGGGAGAACCACAGAGAAATAAAGAATGAGGCCATAATACCAAATAGATGTGACAATTCTGGTAGCACCCAACTCGTTTTCTTTCTCCAGCTGTCTTATTCCCACATTTCACCTCTCAGTTAACATAGAGAGCTTGTTCAATGCTGTTCCCTTAGGTGAAGAATGACAAAGAGAAAAAAAAATGGTAATAATTTTTCTGAGTCTCAGGTAGTTTTCATTATTCTTTGATGAAGAGAATGTTCTTGAAATCCATGACTTTCAAATGAGAGATCCTGAGAGAAAAAGTGCTGATTTCTATCAATTACAAAGGCTTGATTTTGTATATTAAGAGGTTAATAATGAAGAAGTCAAGCATACTGGGTACAGCAAGATCAATTTGCTAACCAAATGTCAGTAAGTTTAACTATAAAGTTGAAAGAAGGAAATCAGAGATGATGTGACTAAGGTTTAGATACTGGTAGTTTCCTGCAAAGGAAATTGATGCCAGTTCCTATTATGAGAAGAAACTGCAGACAGAGAAAAAATGACCAGGATTTGCACAAAATTGTAATTGTAAACACAAAATGTGAGTTTACATTGTGTCTGGGCAGTAAAGAGGCAGTGGCTGAAGGAAGATGAAAAAGCATGTGGTTCTGAGGACAGCTTCCTGGGGTCCTGTAAATCCCAGTATGCTATGACAAGAGCAGGGGACTGTCTCTAAGTTCCAGAGAATGATGATAAAGTGGCATCAAGCAGGCTTGCATGGATGGGAAGAGGAGGAGAGAGTGGAGCAGGGACCCAGGACCTGTTGCCTTGACAAATGGAGGTGACCATGAAGCCATAGACACCAGGCTAAAGCAGCCGGCACCTGTGTTTATTCCAATACCTTGACCATAACCCAACAGAGGATGCGAAAAGAGGATGACTAAAGACAAGACAAGCGTCTCCACCCCTGATGTTAAGCAGTCCTCTCCTGAAATAAGAACCAGCCAGGAAAAAAAAAAAGAGGGCAAGAGAGAGGAAGAGAGAATCCTGAATTAACGAATGAGTAATTTAAAATAATTTTAATGGAAAGAGGATCAAAGACAGTACCAGGTACTCATTAAAAGTGGCAAAGCAGATTTTCTTCGCACAACTGCTGCAGGGGAGAGATTCTGGTGTAAGCTAACCTCAACTTCAGCCAGCAAAGGTGACTGAGGTTTTTAAAAAAAAGAACAGAGAAGGAACAAAAAGAGATTAGAAAGACTCTGGGTAAACGGATCGTTAGAGGAGGATGATGAGAAAGTTACTGAAATGGTTTAACTACATGGGTTGGGACAAAGTATATGGAGTATGGTTCGGCAGATTTGCATTTTTTTGAGCAAAGACTTAGCCCAGGGGATGGCAAAAGTTGACCAATTCCCATTGCAGTGTTTGGGCAAATCTTTTGTGCTTTGTGGGAGTTCAAAATTTCCAAGGAGTAGTAGTCCCATAATTTTCCAGATTCAGTTTTCAGTTATCAGGCAAGAATGGGATTTCTGTGGTTTGTACAATTATAAAGAAACAAATGATATGTTTTTATTTTAATACCTGAGATTATTTTCATACCTGAGTAGTCATATAATATTTAACACCACTACAAACTAGTGACATTAAAATCTCTCTACCACATCAGTGAGGGCTGAGGAGAGGGCTTGGATGCACCTGGGGAAGAGCAAGTTCCATTCCAATTCCTTTGCCACCACGAGACCTCTGTAAAACAAACAGCAGGGAAAGCTGTAGACACCAAGCCACACACTATGGAAAGATAGAAGCACAAACTCTATTAGTAAGAAAGATTCAATTTGGGAGTCACCTTGAACTTCTCCAGATAAATGAAGTAAATGCAGTCCTTACTCTGTAAAATTCCATCTGGTGCTCTAATAATAGACACATTGGGAATTGCTGATTATGCTTCATTCACAAAGTAGATGGGAGTCACCCTGGAAGATGCTAACTCTGAATTCGAGAAGAATAACTGGACCTGAGCTTGAGTTCTGGAAGGTTTAGGAATATCCTGTCTTTTCTGTCCCCCTCCCATGTTTGCACAACCAAAGCTGATTTAGCTGGCTCTAGGCAGCCATCTCTTTACCAACAATCCCCTAAACCTTGGTGCTGTTGTCTGATCTTATACCACTCTCTCCTAGCAAAGAGACATCTCACAATTTTGTATGTTTGCAAATATCTGTCTTGTGCTCACAAACTGCTACTTCTGTCATCTTTGGTTCTCAGATTATTAATTCTTTACATATTAGGACAAATAGAAATGGGGAGATGAAGAAAAACATATATGGTTATGAGTTATATGATATAAACATTAATTAATACATTCAACATTTTGTCATTTTGGTAAATAAAACAATCTAGTAAAAAATATTTTCTTGTAAATTTTATTCAGAGAAAGTACAGAGATAAAGTTTCTAAATTTGAATGATATTCCCAGTTTCTGAATAAGCAAGGACACGATTAATAAGATATTAGGACAGTTACAGAAAGTATCCTAATTATTTGGGAATTTTCACTTGACTAAGAATAATAATCACTATTTACTTGTAAAATACACAAGGGTGGATAATTATTAATCTTTGGAATTATTTTCAGGAGAGTTTAAAACTTACGTCTATCAGAAAGGATTTGAAATTTAAAATGTGACAGTATTTCTCAAAAAAATCAAATCAAATAAAAAGCAAAACATTTTGAAAGAAATAAATTAAAAGATATTTAAAACAATAGGAAATAATTATTAATATTAATAATGAGCAGTTATTAAGGATTTTGTCTAAGGATTGCTGCTATATAAATATTTGATATATAACTAATGAAATTAATTAACTAATTCTAAATTTCTTTGTATCACTTGGTTAAATGACATTTCTAATTGAGGACTGAGTCACTGTTCCTGTATCCCCAGTTGCACACTTCATAAAAGTTGGGATGGGAAATCTAGAGAGTGATTTATTAAGACGTCAGACATTATAAAAAAGAAAATTATAGGTCAATATACCTGATGAGCAGGGATACAAAAATCTTGAAGAAAATACTGGCAAACCAAGTTCCACAGCACATTAAGAGGATTGTACACCATGATCAAGTGGGATTTTTCCCTGGGATGCAAGTACAGTACAATACATGGAGATCAATAAATGTGATACACTGCATTAGCAGGATGAGGGTAAAAATCATATAACCATCACAGTAGATAAAGAAAAAGCATTTAATAAAATTCAACATTCTTTATGATAAAAACTCTTAACAAATTAAGAATAGGAGTGTACCACTACATAATAAAAACCATATATTGCAAGCACAGAGCTAACATCATACTCAGTTGTAAAAAGCAAAACATTTTTTCTCTAAGATCAGGAATAAGACAAGGGTGTCCACTCTGATAACTTCTATTCAACAAAGTACTAGAAATCCTAGCCAGAGAAATTAGGCAAGGATAATAAATAGAAGGTAACCAAATAGAAAAAGAAGAAGGAAAACTGTCTGCATTTGCAGATGACATGGTCTTATGTAGAGAAAATCTTAAAAACTGCACAAGAAAACTAATACAACCAATAAATGAATTCAGTAAAATTTCAGGATATAAAATCAACATAAAAAATTAGTTTCGTTTCTATACATTAACAATAAGCTACCTCAAAAAGAAATTATGAAAACAATTCCATTTACAATATCAACAAAAGAATAAAGTATGTAGGAATAAATTTAACCAAGATGGCAAAAGACCTGTACATTGAAAACTATAAGATATTAATTTTAAAAAAATGAAGACATAAATAACTGGAAAGATATCCCATGTTCATGGATTAGAAGAATTAATATTGTTAAAATGTCCATATCACCCAACATGACCTGCAGATTTAATTCAATCTCTGTCAACATTCCAATGGCATTTTTCACAGAAATAGAGAAAAAAATTCTAAAATGTATTTTAAATCACAAACCTCAGGTAGCCAAAGCAATCTTGAGCAAGGACAAAGTGGAAGGCACCATACTTCCTGATTTTAAAGTGTGTTACAAAGCTATAGTAATTAAAACAGTATGGTCCTGCATAAAACAGACATATAAACCAATGGAACAGAATAGAAAACACAGAAACAAATGCATGCATATACAACCAACTAATCTTATAATAATATGAATAATAATATTATTATAATATATGGTATCAGTTATATGTGGAATCTCATTAAAAAAAAAGTTGAACTCATAGAACTAGAGAGTAGGATAATTGTTTTCAGGGACTGCAGGGATGAGGAAAATGGGGAGATGTCATTCAAAGGATACATATTTTCAGTTATAAGATGAATAAGTTTGTAAGATGTAATGTACAGCATGGTGACTATAGTTAATAATACTGTATTGTATGTTTGAGAGAGAGTAAATTTTATGTGTTCTCATTAGAAAAAAAGGTAACTATGTGAAGTGGTGAAGGTATTAACTTGATTTTGGTAATCATTTTACAGTGTATACATTTCACATTTACACTTAAAGTATATACAGTTTTACTTTTCAATTATACCTCAATAAAGCTGGAAAAAATTATATAAAAATTTGAAATATGTATGAATGATGGAGTTAAAATTAATACAGCACATTTTAGTGCAAGGATGAGAACCATCTGATCTGCAGGTATTATTCAACCTCCTTGATGTGGTTTACTCCATCTACTTTTCAGTGAAATTACCAATTCAGCTAAGAGTCAATTGTGACTTGAGGGACTGTATAACTGGCAAGGGTAACACACAATTTAAACTATTTGCTCTTGATCAGTACATACTAACTGATAATGTTGTCTTTTGGATACATGTAGTATTTTTTTTTTATTTCTGAAAAAAAGTCTATCAATATGAATTATTTTCATTATTTCTCCATAATTAGACATAAGAAAACATAGGAACCTACTACTGAGCACTGGGCAATGTTTCTCAAGTCCCTAGTACAAACCATCCAGTCAAACTGTCTTTACATTCTGGACTATCTGCAAATTTCTAGATGAAAGTAAGATCAGTATTTTGTCAAAAACAATAATTCAAATATTGATGTTATTTAGAATTATTGTTTAATAAAACTTTGCTTAAAATAAAATATTACATTTATATTTGTAGAGACATAGATGGACCTAGAGACTGTCATACAGAGTGAAGTAAGTCAGAAAGAGAAAAACAAATACCATATATTAACACATATATGTGGAATCTAGAAAAATGATATAGATGATCCTATTTGCAAAACAGAAATAGAGACACAGACATAAAGAACAAATGTAAGGATACCAAGGGGGAAAGGGGGAGGTTGAGAGGAATTGGGAGATTGGGATTGACACATATACACTATTAATACTATGTATAAAATAGATAACTAATGAGAACCTACTGTGTAGCACAAGGAACTCTATTCAGTACTCTGTGGTGACCTGAATGGGAGGGAAATCCAAAAGGGAGAGGATATATGTATATGTATGGCTGATTTTCTTTGCTGTATAGTAGAAACTGACACAACATTGTAAAACAACTATACTCTAATAAAAATTAATTTAAAAAACAAAAAATAAAATATTACATTTATAAATTTTAGAAAGATTTCCATACTTCCCTATGACTACTCTGTGAATTCATTATTCTTTGTTTTATATTATGATTTTAGCTTCATTTTCCTATTCCAGTTTTATTTCACCTATTAATATTTATTTCTTCTACCTGCATTTATGTTTGCAAATCATCATGAATCTGTTTTTGATACAAGATGCATTATAAAAATAAATGAATAATAAGGTATAGATACTGACATTACTGAATTCATTTAAATCAATATATTCTGATAAGATTGTGCTAATTTATTTTCTTCTGAGGAACTCGCAAGTCAAATTTCTCATCAACGAGAAGTTAATTTAATTTCCTGTGGCTACGTTTAATGATCCAATGACTTTGGCTTTAACGTTATGGGTACATACACTCAAGGTTTTCAAAAAGCAGTTTTATTTTTTATCATTCTGCTTACATATTGAGTAGTAAGAACTAAGTAAAAATTTTGTACTCTAAATGAACAGATTGAAGATAATTTGGAATGTTCAATGCAAATAGGATTTCAAGAAAAGTAACAAAATAAAAATATAATCTCAAAATTATTCATATAACTAAAACTTTTTGGTTTTGTTTGTGATTTTGTTAAACATAGTCCTTTATTTTAATTGAAGTATGATTGACACAGTATTGTGTTAGTTTTAGGTGTACAGCACAGTGATTCAGTGTTTTTGCAGATTATATTCCATTTTAGGTTATTACAAGATAAGAGATATAATTTCCTGTGCTATGTAGTATATCCTTGTTGCTTATATATTTTATGTACAGTAGTTTGTAGGTGTTATCCCATACTTCTAATTTGTCTCTGCCCCTCTCTCTTCCCTTTGGTAACCATAAGTTTGTTTTCCATGTCTGCAAGTCTGTTTCTGTTTTGTATATAGATTAATTTGTGTTATTGTTCTAGAATCCTCATATAAGTGATATCACATAGTATTTGTCTTTTACTTATTCTCTAGGTCTGTCCATGTTGCTGCAAATGGCAGTTTTTCGTTCTTTTTTATGGATGAGTAATATTTCATTGTATATATGTACACCACATCTTCTTAAGTCAATCATCTGTTGATGGGTACTTGGGTTGCTTCCATGTCTTGGCTATTGTAAAGAGTGTTGCTATGAACACTGGTGTGTATGAATGTTTTCAAATTTCTTTTTTTTCTGGGTATATACCCAGGAGTAGAATTGCTGGATTATATGGTAGCTCTAATTTTAGTTTTTTAAGGACCCTCCATACTGTTTTCCATAGTGGCTGCACCAATTTACATTCCTACCAACAGTGTAAGAGGGTTACCTTTTCTCCACACCCTCTCCAGAGTTTATTATTTGTAGACCTTTTGATAATAGCCATTCTGACCAGTATGAGGTTATAGTTCATTGTGGTTTCATTTGCATTTCTCTAATAATTAGTGATGTTGAGCATCTTTTCATGTGCCTGTTGGCCATCTGGATTTCCTCTTTGGAGAAATGTCTATTTAGGTCTTCTACCCGCTTTTGATTCAGTTGTTGTTTCTTCAATATTGAGTTGTATGAGATATTTGTATCTTTTGGAAATTAAGCCCTCGTCAGTCGCATCTTTTGCAAATATTTTCTCCCATTCTGAGGGTTGTCTTTTTGTTTTATTGATGGATAAAAATAGTTTAATAAAATTAAAATGCACAAAAAAGAGAGACAGAAAATGAAAAGATTAAGATTTATTATAAGAAGCCTTAAAAGCAAGATGTAAGAGATGAATGCATTAACCTAAACACTCATAATTATGATTAGGACATTTAAAAAGGAAATACAAATACTATAAATCAGAACATATGTATTAGCATTATATACAGTCACTGCTCTTATAGCAAGTTGATAATGACTAAGAGAAGTGATTAAACAAAGTGAGCAGATGTAAGAAAATGGGTGATTTCATCTTCTACCTGTGGAATTTATAAATAAGTATATCCTTTTAGGAAGGCATAACAAGGCATTAAAATAAATGTGTTTTTTTTGAAAACCAATTTATGTCCTAGGAATTTATCCAAATAAAATAAAAGCAGTTGTGCTGCTTTTATGGAAAAATAATTTTCCAATATTTGCTTTGAACTGCAATTGCACATTGGAATCTCCTGGGAAGCTTTAAAAATTGTTGACACACCCAGAGTTTCTGATTGATTTGGGCTGTTCTCTTCCTTAGGGGCTTGTAACAGTTCTCATGTGATTCTAATTTTCAGTCAAGGTAGAGGACAGTTAATCTAAAATTGTGTTCAATAAAGTCTGGCTTATACTAATGGGCTATTTTGAAGTAAACTAAATCGTAGGAGAATGGCTAAATGAGGTAAAGTATTAGTATGATGACAACTTTGAATCATTAAAACATAAAATAGCTGAGAATTAGTATAAATTGTTTTAAATCCATATTCTAATCTACAAATTATGTCATATTTACATTATCCAATACTTTAACCCAATAATATGGTTTGTCACTCCATTTACTAACCTTCTTTTATATACGCAATAAAGCGATATTCATTCCTCCTTAAATAGTCCATTTATCTTGTTTATTATTATTATTTATTACTTTGTTATTCAACATGGACCCTTTCACCCCCAACAGCTCTCAGCTGATTATTGCTAATATAAAGAAAAGGTATTGCATTTGACAAATAATTTGTACATTATTACTTTCAATAATTCAGTTTATACTTTTCAGTGAATATGTGCTTTATTTCTTTTTGTGTTCCTTATTTCTTGACCAGAAATTTTAAAATGACTTTTGTTTGAATGTTAAATGTGGTTTGTTGTCATGATTTTGAGACAAATGTATTTTAAGGAAATATCTATATATTTCATATTTTGAATTTGAATTTTTGAATCACATTTTGAATGTACCTTTATTTAAAAAATATACAAATTACTGCAGACCTCTTTTTAGATGGTGAGTTCTATATTGATCACTTTATACAATACCAATTATGCTAAATATTTAAAATTTTCAACCTTGCATTTCTATGACTAAAAAGTAGTTTTTTTTTCTATGACTAAAAAGTAGTTTCAACCTTGCATTTCTATGACTAAAAAGTCGTTTTTTAATTATTTTAATTAATTTAATTTTTCCATTTAACTTACTGGTAAGTTTTTTTTTTTTTTTGTGGTACACAGGCTTCTCACTGTTGTGGCCTCTCCCGGGCCTAGCCGCTCTGTGGCATGTGGGATCTTCCTGGACCAGGACACGAACCCGCGTCCACCTGCATTGGCAGGTGTACCCTCAACCACTGCGCCACCAGGGAAGCCCCCACTGCGCCACCAGGGAAGCCCTACTGGTAGGTTTTTAAAATTTTTAACACATGTTTATTAGTGCAATTTTCTATAGAGTTAATTTATCATGCTTACTATGTCCGTATTTTTTTAAATTAAGCATTATAGTTTTATTATTGATATATTTGTAATAATTAAATTGAGAAAATTTGAAGATGTTCACTTTTTAATCGTTTTTGCAAAGATTCTTTAATGACCCCTTAGCATAAGTACCCTTATTTCAGGAGCAAGTGGTTCCCATATGACTTATAATAGTACCTCATGGTGTTTCTGGAGCTGGGAAGTGTCACTAAATGCAATATGAATCTGGTCCCTTCTGAATGTTTGGTCATATATTCAGTCTTCTTATACCTACTGATTTTCTGACTCAGCAGGTCAGACCTCTTCAACTGTCTGGTCCACGTCTGACAGAAAGATGGATGCCTCCAATATCTTCTCTGCTCTGCATGCCTCTATCATGTCCAGTCTATCCTGGAAAGTTTTTTTAAATGTCTTCTTCAAAACCTTAAGAAAAGATGGTGACTTTGTCCATCTACAAACCATACACTGAGGTAAAAACTGTTGCCTAAGGAGCCATAATTGTTTTTACACAATTAAAATATTCAAAATATGAATTAGTTGTATGACAAAACTGAAAAGATATCTTTTTTAATGATGAAATCAAAGTAGGAATCTGCATGGCTGTGATCAAATCATAAACATTTTCCTCTACAATAAGAGTGCAGTTGATTCATATTTGAGAAAAAGGAGAAATTATTTTTTATCTGAATTTTAGAGAATGCAGAGTTTTTTTTAAGTTTGATATTTCATCTTTATTAGATTCATAAGCAACATTAATGATGGACCAGGTTGCTTTACTACTCCAGCTAGAAATCCCTCAGGCATCTCAAGTGTAATATGTAAAGCCAGGTTGTTTCAAATGATTGGGGTTTTATTCTGTTTGTTAATTTGTTTCAGTATCTTCATTGCATGGCTCGGGTTTAGGTTGAAAGACTGAGGTGTCCATGGGTAAAATCTCTCTCATTAGCCCTACCTCATCCTTTTTCTTTTCCAGTTGTATTGTCAATTTTTATTTTTTATATTTATCATCCTACATGTCTTTTAATGTGAACTTCAGACAGTATTTATCTAGCAAGATGTTTTAAACTGGAATTAATTTGAGGCCTCATTCAGATTCTGACTTCTTCCTGAGATTGTTGTATGTCTACACTGTTGGGTCCATGAAACAGTCAAAAAGCCTCAAGGATGAAAGATTGATTTCTACAACCAGTGGAGTGCACCTGGTACTTATCTGACAGACACTTGGTACCTGAATCTATTTAGCTGATATCAAATGTTTTGCATAGTTTAAAATAGTTCAAGAGGGATTTTTATTTACTGTGTATTCTGAAATAAACCATTGACCCTCTCATATTCTTTAGATTCTGAATATCAAAGTGAAAGTTGAAGACTATTAAGAAACTCGAGGTAGTACACACTTCATTCAATATCAACTTTATTCTTTCAATAAAGTAAAATTGCTACTGGATATTATAGTAAATGATCCCTTACAACGTAGGCAAAGTGAAATGGAAACAGCAACATTTAGAGAGTGACTTTAGGGTTTCAGAGGTCTTTTCATCATAATAAAAAAATTCAATTTTATTGGGTGGAAAGATGAGGTCAAACATATTTATTTAAGCTAAGTTTGGAGTACAGAAAGATCATCTCAAATGTTTTAATCCATTTCAATATAATTTTTTATCCTTGTCATGTCCTCTTGGGCCTTGTGTTATTTGACACAAAGAGTCGCTTACTGGTCTTAGGAGACTTGATTTTGCTTTATGAGTTGGTAAGTTCGGATGTTTCTCCAACTTCCTATTTTCTTCCATTCTATTAAACATTCTTTCCAAAACTTATTTATGTTTTATGCTAAGATGATTAAATTATTCACAGCAAATAATGTTAAAAAATAAGTGGAGTGAATGCTTCTTTAACAGCAAAACATAATTTAAATAAGCAAAGGTAGAGGAGAACATAATGGCAATTTGCAATTCTTTGAAAGCTGAATACCACAGCTTTAATAAATAACAAATCGTAGTAATGACAATTACAATGCAGAGTGATTATAAAAATGAAGAGTGGAATATAAATTTTAGTTAGTAGTATATTAGTTTCCTATTACTGCTGTAACAAATTACCACAGACTTAACAATAATAACTTATTTATTCTCTTACACTTCTGAAAGTCAGAAGTCTGAAATGAGCCTGGTGGGATAAAATCATGGTGGTGGCAGAGCTGTGTTCCTCCTGAAGACTCCAGGGGAGCCTCTTGCCTTTTCCAGCTTCTGCCCCCATTGCCTCACCCTTATAAGGACCCTTGTAATTACATTGAACTCCCTCCTATAATCCAGGGAAATGTTCCCATTTCAAGATCTTTTGATTAACCACATTTGCAAAGACTCTTTTGCCATGCAAGGTAGCATATTCACAGATTCCATGGATCCACAGGAGACTTTTGGGGGTCAGCCTATCGCACATAGACATTATATACTTTTGCATTGATTATAAAATGATATTCTAAGAAAAAAGAACTCATTTATATGGTCATATCATAGGTAATAATTGCATAAAAGTCAGGGGTAAAAACCAACATGTCTACATACCTTCATTTCGAAATCTCTACCATCGCTGTTATTTCACATACTTGTTTTACTCTTGGTATGGTTTCAGACTTTTAATTTATAATATACTTGGTGTTTATGTCCTAAGGAAAATAATTGTTTTAACTTGGTCTGATAACAAATGAAAATAGGATGAAAATGAGCATAAGTTAAACATTTATAAAATACTTAATATCAGTAATCCCATTATTCTTGTTTTTATCTTTAATTTATAATTAATCAGACTTGCATGTGTTAGTTTCTTTTTTACCTTAAAAGTGGATAGAATATAAATTATATTGAGGAAACAGTGATGTAACCAAAAGTGCTAGGAGAGATTTTATCTTTTTTGATAATTACAAATTTATTGATTTGCTAATATTTTAACTTATATTTCTTTAATTTTGTTATTTTAAAAGCAATTATAGTAGTTCAAATGATTGATATTATTACGTATTTACCTCTTATTCATTCAAACTTCAGGATCTAGTAAAGTACCATGTACATCTCAAATAGCCAAATACCTGTTGGGACAGTGAACATGAGCTGTCCAAGGCAGAGTTTTTGACTTCACTCCTACCCCTTCATTATTCCATCCTGACACCTAAAACAATGCATGGAACTTAGTGCTCAAAGACATGAATTGAATAAAAAATACTAAATATGATGATAATTCTGCTAGAACATTTTTTCCTCAGTTGTTTATTATTCATTTGGCATAATTTTTTTAAGTCTGCATTGATGAATGCATAACTACCTCCTTGAGAGGAGGTACTTTTACTAGACAAAACAATGACATATCTAAAGGGTTTCAATATAAATGTCATGTGTTGGGTTAAAATAACGCATCTATTATTGATCATACTGCTGATCAAAGACTTGGTATATCATTAGTACATTCACAACAACACCACATTTTTCTAAAAATTGCTGTTGAGGTTTCAAGATATAGCTAAAATGTTACTGTCGTTTACTCAATGCCATTTTAATCCTTCAATGGCAAAAAACAAATAAAAATTGGGAACTGATATTAGTGTTTGCAGTGCATTCTGTTTTTTGATAAAGATGCTATCAAATTTAAGCAGGATGCCTCCAGCTATGATCAATTATCTGCTATTCAGCAAAACATTTTACTACTGTCAAGACACTTGACACATAAAATAAAATGTGTCAATGTCTGTCGTTACCATGCATAGACTCTTCTAACAACCAAAGACAAATGATAATTTCAGAAGGTTTAGATGAATATATTTGTTTACTCTCATAAGCTATGATTCAGCTATTCTGAAACATTTATTTCATGGAAACTTTGTCATTTATGTGTCTTGTCTCTCAAAATTTGGTACATTCTAACACACTGTCAAAGTCTATCCTTGAAGAGAGAAATGTAGAATATATAAATGCACTTGGTATTAACTAAATAAGCAGAAAATTAGTGTGGCATACTTTTCTAGGCTTAGTAGGAACATCACATATCATATTAGTAGCTGAATAATGTAAAGAGAAGCATCTTTTAGTGAATTTGGTAATTATTGCTATATGAATTTAGGATCCACACTATTCAACTGTGCAGCAGAAAACTGGGTATGACAATTTCCCTTAAAATAATTTATTGCAGAAGATCAGACAGTAGTTTCTTGATTCTATTTTTAAGTAACTATTATATCTCCTAGAAAATGTAAGTAAATAAGGATGAAATAAATTTATGACAAGTATATTGAGAAGTAGAGAAGTATGGGCTTCATCTGTTCATGGACATTTTTAGTAAATTTATACTTTCTGATGTTTTTCCACAGGACAAACTTTGAATTTATCTGCAGCTGCAGTTCACCAATTATCCAATACACTTAGAAATTAGCTAAAAATTCTAAGAGGAATTTTGATAGCAAAATAATTCTATAGAACACTTTGTCATTAATTCATGAGTATTTATTATATATATTCAGTATGTGGAAAATATACACGAAATAAACAATTACTAAGAATAAATTTGTGGTATTTTCACCTGAAAAGTGGCTTTCTATTTCATTCTATTTATAAAGCAATAATAACATGTTGGGAGATGGACAATTCTGTCCTCAAACATTTAATTTTTCAACAAAATAAACATGTTTTTTAGCTCTGTTAATAAAGTTGAATCTGTTAAATATTACAATACCTTGTACACATAAATTTTGAGAAACAGTATAGCAAACAAGGATCAGGGTTAGTAATGAGAGATCCAGAAATTTGCAGTGCCCTTGGACAAATCATTTTAATAACAGTCCACAGGCACACAGTGTGGTGCTGGTGGTGGTAGTTTTATGGGTATAAACTGAGTGTTTCTATGGTAAATACTTTCAAAACCCTTTATACATAATGTCTCATTATTTAATCTTTAAAAAAAAGTGTGTATTAGACTCCCATTTAAGAAATGAGGAAACAAATACTCTGAGAGGCAAAGCAACTTGGACAAGACTCTAAACTAGATTTTTAGAGCACATCCAGAGCCTTTATTATAATTTTGAAGATATTTACCATTCTTCAGTTGCAAAGGCTTTACATTCAAATTAACTATGCTTACATACAATAGATTAATTTATTGGATTAAATAAGTAACATCTGGAGATGTATGTTAGAGATAAAAATCAGACTGCCAGGACTCCTTTTCTCATGACTGTACCTTTTCACTGCTTTTCTCAGCATCTGTAGTTCATACTCTCCAGCCCTCTGTATCCAGGACACCAGAAGTGGGATATGTGAGGACCAGCACCTCACATGACCCAGCTAGACCACATGACCATCTCAAGGTTAACCACTGATGCCTGTCAGAATGGTTGTCTCCCTCTGTGTGTCAGTGCCATTTTTCCTCCATGGGACCAGAGAATGTGCTGTCATAGTTTTGAGTGAATAAAGAGGGGTTTTCTAAGAAAAAGGATGTTCTGTCTGGACATGAGAAGAAATAAGCACTAAATGCAGTCAATTCTTGGCTATCTGATACCTGCACACATACACACAGGTTTATCAACACCTTTCTATATACAATATCTAAATTCATTCCTTGTTATTCTACAAAAATGTTACATACAATCAAGGACACACCTACTCAAAAACAACAACCAGTCACCTGACTAGACTTTAAGTTTGAAACTTCTGGATCTTTTCTATTTCTCTCCATTTAAACCTCATGTGGCTTCTCATACATGATTGAAATCTATGAACCAACAGAAAGATACAGTTATTCCTAACATTCCCAATTCAAAATGGTAAATGAGACATAGGATGTCTTCAAAGAAAATTCCCATTTAGAATAGTGGAAATGATAAGGAACTTGTGTGAATCCAGTCCAGATCTTATACCAAATCACTCATTCATCCATTCAGTCATACATGTAAACAAATAACTATTGAGCCTCCTATGTGCCAAGTACTATTCTAGGCACTGGGTAAAGAGTAGGGAGGAAAATAGCTAAGGTTTCTGTTGTCATGGAAACTCTAGTAGGGGAAGAAAACAATTAAAGACTGACTAACTGAATACAGAAGACCATAAAACATTATGAGGACAATAAAGCAAGGGAGTGATGGAGAAAGTGACTGGGGTGGGATGCTATTTTGTATATCATTGGTGATCAAGAAAGCTCTCTGAGAAAGGGACTTGACTGATGAGGAAAAGCCATCTCCATAGAGATCCTTGAGAAGAGCATCCCAGAAAGAGGAAGTAAACCCCTCAAATCCTCAAGTTTTGTGGATTCAAGAAACAGAGAAAAGGCCAGTGAGTATCAGTGCATCATAAGCTGAAGCAGGCTAGCAGTGATGGTCTGAGAAGTAGGCAGAGTGCTCGCAGTTTTAGGTTTTGTACACCGTATGTTAGCACTTGGACTTTAAGTGTAATTTGCAAAGCCAATGGAAGAACATAAGCTGAAAACAAATGTTTGTTTCATATTTCTAAAAGGTTAATAGATTATTGTGGTCAAGTGTGAAGGTAGGCATCTGTTGAGGAGATAAGCTAGGCTAAAATATGTAGCTTCTAAGGCAGTAGCAGTGACAGATGGAACAGAAGCAAATATTTGCTGTATAACAATAAGATCTGCTTAAAGATTGAGCTTGTTGGCTGAGTGATTCAGAGACAAACCATAGGTTTGAGACCTAAAGTCTTTAGTGAATGGTGTCATTTAAAGGGACATATATTTAGGGGAACAATAATTTCTCCATGTCAAAGTAGAGCAAACCAGAAATCAATTGCATATACAAGCACAGGTTTCTTAAAGGAGCTACAAATGTTAGAGTTATGAAGTTGGGAACTATTAGCAAATACATTTGAATTTACCTAGAGGGAGGATATAGTCAAAGACACAAAGGCACCCATGACCTAGATGGAGAATATAGTCAAAAACACAAAGGCACCCATGACCACATATGAGAACGTATTATGAAATTCCTCGTTTAGGTGTCTGGTAATGTAGCAGCCGAATCCTAGTGGTTTCTAGACACCAATCATGCTCGCAAAGCAAGGCCAGTATAAGAAGCTGAGCAATGGGGACAGTAAGCCATGAAGTTGAGGATGTCAAAAGTTGAAATTATTCATGCCTGTTTGAAGGTTTATGTTCTAAATACAAAATCTGTTTCTGCCTCCTATTATACTGCTTACAATATATAGATAGATAGATATAGATATATAGACATATATATGTTGCTTTATTGTCTCAGAAGAATGGTATCTAACTCAAGATACCTAGTAAACACAAGTTAATTTGATTTTTCAGTAGGAGAACATTAGTGTTGTCCCATTATCACTATAAATTTAGATGATCTAGGGTTTAAAATGGAATAATATAAATCAAGGATATTATGACATATTATCCATAGTCAAGCCACTAGGGAAACGGCGTTGGCTTGGTAGAATCTTAAGAGTTGTTCTTGACCTTGGGTTGCCCATCTCCAGAAAGCATGTCCAAACTGAACCTGGCTCTCCTAGTGACTTTCTCAAAGGAACTATAAGTTTCAGAATAATTATTACCCCATAATCCTTTATACCTTCTTCCCAATTCAAGGTTGTAAGCATCCAAGTCTGTATGATTAGGGAGTGTGTGAGGAATGGGGAGTTTTCCTTACCAGAAAAGCTATTTTGTGACTTCTACAATTTCCATTTTTTTCCTTAGAGGACATTGATCATTTTCTGTTCAGCTGAGATTTCTTGTTTTATGATCTACACCATCCATTTATAAATATTGAAAACTATAGCCTTTACTTGACATTTTGAAGCTACAAGCTAAACCATGAAAATTATAAATTTACAGAGAGTAAACATTCTTTTTTTTACATGTCCAACCTTCTTTACAAAGTATTGCAATTGCAAAGTCAATTAAAAAAAACATAAGCTGTTTTGTAGATGAATTATTATTCAAACCTATCCCATTTTGAGATTTCCTGGCATTGACTTGGTGTAAGGTGCAAATTCTGAACATTTAGTACTCTCTCTAAGAGTCCATATCTGACCTCTTTATGGCTATAAAAATGATGACTCATCAAAAAGCCAATTACATTTTTTAGAAAATTGTTAATAGATTAGTTACTTAGCAATAATTCTGCAGGTCTGCTAAAGGTCTTTGGCTGGAGAAAATGTGGTAGCCGACACGGTATCAATCTCCAACCTCCAAATGCCTAAATCAGATAGAAGCAATAAAAATAACTGAAATATATTACTCAGAATTTATCATGTAATTCTAAATGTGCTAATGGAATTGAACATGCCTGCTCAACAAGAGGAAAGGGTTCTAAAATATCATGACAAAATGCTCCAGGAAAATGGCCAATGAAAGAAGCTGTTGGAAAAGCAGATAGATCACTGGAGGAACATTACTTTTATGGATCCAGGCAGAAGTCATCTACCTAGGGTAACTGTTTAAAGAAATGTGTCACCTGAGAAATACTGGGATGGGCTAGCTAGTATCCTACTCCCTAGACTTAAAGACCAGAATCAAATATTTAATTAGTCAACTAAATAAAAATGTTTTAAATTGTGTGCATAATGAAAGGAAGTATATGCATATAAAATGAGATCACCCCTGCAGTACCAGGAGAGACAAAATATCCTGGGTTATTATTAGACTCAACTCAGAGACTATGCTTATACTCAAGAAAATTCAAACATCTCACACTGGTTCTGTTTTGTAGTGCTCACTCTTAAGAAGATTTGCTGTTTTAAACTCTAATCTCCCCCAAATAAAATCCCAATTAAATATCAGCTTATTTGTGTGTAATTAGACAAAACGTGTGTTTTTTTTTAAACATTGAAGTATATACAAATAATGATAGCCTGAAAATATATTTGAGAAGAGGTTAAAATATGGGAAACTAACATAATTTATTAAAACATACTCTAAAGCTCTAGTAATCAAAAAAGCATAGCCTTTTCAAAGAAACAACATCAAATAAAATAATTAAAAAATAAATTCATAGGTGCAAAATAATTTAAGATATGATAAAGTCAAATTTAAAATAATTCTAGACATACATATTATTTTATGAATTGTGTTGAGAAAAATATTGAGAAATTATTTTAAACACATGTAACATACACAGGATCAATTTCCTTAAAGTTTAAAAGTTCTATAATGAAAACTACTCTGTAGAATAATGAACAAAAAATATAAGTAGTGCACAGATTAAAAAAGAAATATAATTAGCTAATAGGTATGTTAAAAATAATGCACAGCATAAAAACAAATATAAGAATTAAAATATCAACAACATTGAATATTTTATGTGTCAGTTTGGGAAAGATTAAAAATTATGACAATACTGATTTGTAAGGAAACCCACTGTTTACCAGTTTAAACAGTTCCAAAATTTGCTATAAGTATATATGTCCATTTTGGTTTCACTATCTTTTCTTTACTTCCTTTATTGTTTTATTCAGTATTTTATGGACAGTGGGCTGCCAGGCATGAGAAGATGTGTCAGGAATAGTGAAGCACCTGGTATTGACTAATCCATGACCTGTGGTAGGTTTACCTTTGCAGGTTGCTCAAAATTCCTAAAGAATTTTAGGGACTTCACTACATATGAACATCTATTATTTAATTTTCACCATTGCTGTTATTGATGGGCAAAGGAGACCACTTAGGCTTTTCAAGGATGTCTAGAATGCCCATCTTGGGAAATGAGATGATTCATAAATGCTAAATGTGAATGGTTCCCTGAAAGTCTTGTTCCCCTTGACTAAGAAGTGTTGTATTCCTCAATCACCATAGAGGTAAATTCTAGCAATGAAAGGAAATAATTTTAAAGGAATTCAGAATCAGTTACTCTGATTTGTTTCCTCAATTGTTCAAGGTTACTGACATTAGAGACATGGCTTATAAAGAACAATGTACTCATTTCACATCTCTTTTTTGGAAAGGGTACATAAACGCTATTTCTGATACTTTTTCCTTAATTATTGTTTCAATAAGCAGATATAGGGAAATTATTCTCTACGGGTCTCTAGGGGTCTCTTCCCATCTTGTGAGCAGAGGTACTGGCTGCAGTTTATCCCTTCAAGGATGTTTGCATAGTGAGCAGTCTTGGGATGGCGAGAGAGGAGCAAAGGGCACATTTGTTTGCTCTCTGATATGATAAGTATAAACATAATGTCCCCTCCAGGACAAAGGCCAGGAAGACACCCCTCTCCATTATGAAGGATTCTAGTCCTAAGCTTGGGTTCCCTTTCCTGTGTGACTCAATGCAACTACAGGTTTTTCCTGACCTTCTTTATGTCAACCAGAAGGACTTGGGGTTTGAGGAAACAGTGCAAATGCTGATATTCAACTACTGCTCTGTCTGTATTAATCTGTCCTTTGTCTCTGACTCAGAAGTTTTGCATCTTCTACCAGAATCCATAAAGCTGTGACAAGTTAAATTATTAGTTTGCAGATAAGGTAAATTCTCAGACCTTCGCAGTTTTTGATAGTGGATATTGTCAATAAATCATAAAGTAATTCATTAAATTTTAACCTGATGAATCCTTGATATTTCTTATCAAAAGACTAGTCCTCAGCATGAAGAAATTCATTTTAATTTAATATTGGTTAATACAAAGATAATTTGGGTGATATTAATTAAAATCTATATGAAAATGCATGACCACTATCAGTTCTTTTTGTTTTAGATCAAAATCTGGAACATGAAGGAATTGATTATATAAAATAAAAGATTCTTCTCTCTTGTTAACCCCTTTTCTCTTCCTTGCTCTGCCCAGGTGAACCCAACTCACTTCACCAAGTACTTGAAACTATGAATCTGGACACCAGAGTCTGCTCTTAGAAGTAATAATAAATTCATACAGGTGGAAATGACCCCCAAGAGAAGGGTACAAAGGAAAACTGCTCATACAACGAATCTGGGGAATTCCTCATTTGGGGACAAGGTAAAGGAAATACAGTCACGAAAAGAGACTGAACATGAACCTTTTGAGAAAAGGACTGGAGTAGGACAGTGTACTATCAAGGAAACAGAGAGAAAAGGGCATGAAAAAATGTGGTGTATAGTGGGGTCAAACACTGCAAGAAGGACACTTAGCATGAGGACTCCAAGGAGGCCAACGGGTTTGGCAATTAGAAGGTCACTGATGACATTTAATCTTCAAGTCACTACATAAGTCAGCTAATGAAGACAAAGCTGTCTCATGCCCTCAGTGTATCATCATGTCAACCCTACAGTGAATGATATTATCCACAGGGTAGCACTTAATGATGAGTACTATTGTGATTAAATTGCTATAGAGTACCAATGGGAGTGTTCATTGCAACCCTTTAAATACCAGCAGCATGATTAATACTGTAGAACAGACATGCCAGAAATAGATAGTGGTTTGCCACTTACATCACTGTCAAATTTTATGTCACCCTTAGGAGTTTATTGATGTGAAATGAAGCACATTTATTCAAATAGAGTTAGTTCTGCTTTATAAGGAATAAGAAACTATTAAAGTGGGCTTATACATACAGAAAATAGTGGAAGTGTTTTCTAATATGCATATGTTGCTGCTGTTCTATAATTGCTAAGGCTATTGTTTCTATAATTTGGAGTATATTTAAAGAAGAACTAAAATGACTGTTGTCATGTCAAACGTGTCTTTAAGAAAGGTTACCTTTTAGATGCATTAAAGATGTATATCCTATTATAGGCATTTTCTGTATTAAGAAATTCAATTTTCTGTAACTCTGTTGTTCTTCTATTGTGAAAGCATATTTTTCTCTCAAAAATGTATGCATTTCTAGATTTCCTAGACTATCTTATATTTTTTCTTACACTTTTAAAGAATAACCTTTAAGTGCTAGACCCATAGTATACAATAATATAGTAAATTGTTAAAACTTTATCTTCTTGGTTAAAATTTGCTTTACATGTCAAAGAAGAATGTGTGTATATGTACTTATGTGATTGTGTGTGTGTGTGTGTGTGTGTGTGTGTGTGTGTGTGTTAGACCAGGGGTTGACAAATATTTTATGTGATAGAAAATGCTGTCAACTCTGCCAGCCAAAAAGTCTCTGTCACAATTATTCTTATTTTCCACTATAGTGAGAACACAGTCACAGATAACTTACACACGAATGGGCATAACGTTTTTCTAATAACACTTCATTTACAAAAACAGGTGTGGAGGGATGGGGGTGGATGTGGCCTGAGAGGCTGCAGTTTGCCAAACTCTGTTATAGATAGATGCAACTGGTTCATTCATGCTGATCATTGTTATTTAGAGTAAGATGGAATCAAGTGTGTGTAAAGGACACCAAAACCTTTAAACTAGGTATAGTAAAAGATGTATAATTTTCAAATTACAAAATGACTCAAAAATAGCAAATTAAATAATCCATATGCATATTACAACAAAATGAATGTACAACGCAGAAAGCATCAGAAAGATAACAGAAGTGAGACCAGCATCTTCAGTTAAGTTTTCTTCCTAGGGAAGAAAAATACACTGTGGTTATTTATGCTTTGAAGTCAAAGTTATTTCTAAGAATATAATATATGGAAAACAGAGACACATCAATTGTAAAAGTATAAGTATATATCAATTAAATATAGCTAGATAAAAAATTAAATGACAAATTAAATTAAATAATGATATTAGATTGTAGAGCAAAGAAAAAAAAGATAGAATGAAGGAATACATTTACTCCAGAGAAAAATGTCAGCAATAATATTTGTGCACCAGGTGTTGTAAGAGCTAATTATTCTTAAATGTGAAAAATAAATTTACACGTGTAAAATGGATATGTGAGCAATGAAATAAACTTTAAAGAAGAAAGATAATTTATATATTTTACCTTTTAGAGAATACTCTTTACAATTTACATTGGATACTTGCAAGAATGGATTTTATGCTAGACCGCCCGAAATTCTTCAATAGTTCCATAAAATTCAATTTTTTTTTGCTTTCCCTTCTAGATGATGTGTCTCTGTCCTCATCTGGTCTTCCTCTCTCCCTTAAGTTCAATCAGGAGGCTGGAGGTGGAGCCCCACCTGGGAAGCCTGTTGTGATCAAGGTGGGGTAAAGAGGAACAGGACGGTGGCAATCTGGACCTTCTATGAGGCTGCTTCCCTAGCCTTTCTGTCATTTCAGTCCTTCGGTTCTGCAAATCAGCTGAATGAATAGACAAGCAAACAGCAACAATTATTTTTGGTTGACCTATACCAGTGTGCCGTGTGCTTCATCCCAAAAGTTGTGATGCATGACTAAAACACTGTTGGAGAGTTTTGTTTAAGTTCCATTTGCGGTGGAGATGGAATATTCTATCAGCACCACACATTTACATTTTGACACGGTAAATGGATTCAGTTCAAGGAAAAACCAAGCCTACGGGTCTTCCTGCCACCAGCTCTGCTTTCACAGGTCGACTTGAATGGATGTGTTCTCCCTGCCAGGACACAGACCAACAAGGCCAGACACCATCTCCTCTTTTTCCATGAGAGTTTTCTGTTACTTTACAGCCTCAGGATGGGGGTATCATGAGAGCTGTGGTGCAGCAGCTAGATCTCCAACCACCTAAAAAACTACATGTTTACAGGCATTGTGTGACTGGATTCAATCTCAGTTGCTTTGGTTACAAAGTTCTTGCATATTTAAATCAAGGAGCAAATAATAGGGGAGGCGTAAAGGATTGCACTGTTTAATTGCAAGCAATAGGATTTTCTTTTTTTCTAGACATGTGTTTCCTGTAGATGAAAACTGCATTATGCATTCCAAATCTGTCATAGGTAGTTGGTGAAAAATTTCCCAGATGTGGGCAACAAGTTAATAAATTGCTCTGTTTTTTGAATTTTTGTATGATTCTTTAAATTTCCATTCAAACTTTAGGGGCACTAATAGAAATCATCAGGTTTTCCTGGTCAGACACTATTTCTAAATTTACCATTTGACCCAGCAATCCCACTCTTAGGTATATACCCCAAAGTAATGAATACATTGGAAAATTTCTTCCAAATGTTCACAGCAACAGTATTTATAATACCCAAAATGTGGAAAGATTTCAAATGTTGATCAACTGATAAATGTAGAAATAAAATATGCTATGCCTATACAATGGAATACTATTTAAAAAGTACTGCCTCATGCTACAGCATGACAAACCTCAAAAACATTATGCTAAGTGAAAGGAACTAGATGCAAAGGAACACATACTATATGATTTAATTTACACAAAAATATCAAAAAAGGAAAATCTATGGACTCAGAAAGTAGATTTGTGCTCATTAGTGCTGAGGGTGAGAACAGGATTGACTACAAACAGGCACAAGGAACGTTTTCAGGTGATAGAAATCTAAATCTAAAACAATGGCCATTGAACTGTACACTTAAAACTTGTGTATTTCACAGTATATGAATTATATTTCAATAAAGTTGTTAAAATAAACATTACTACAGTAACGTTTCTTTCTCTACACAAATATTTTGCATGCTATCTTGCATGACAAGTAAATATTTCCCCATGAATTATTTTTATTGTAAAGTTAGCTATGACCTCTTTGATGACAGAGACCCATAAGGGCACTTCACTTCCTGGTCTTCCATGTGTTAGGTTCTTACATGCAATAGTTTCAATTATTGGCCCCTTACTATTTGTGGAGCCATGGGGTAAATCATGGCAGACTGGTAACATTCCAAAACAGGCTCAGCAAATTATCAAATTGGGCCACTTTGATAAAAATCTAAATTGAGATTTAAACTAAAATTATAGGGATAAATAAAGATGTGGCATCTGATTTTGATATAAAGCTAAAGATTCATTATGCTAAGGGTATACCCCTAGGGTGAGAGCAAATCTTCAGTTCTTAAACTGTAAGATAAGCCCAGGGATGGCACGATGTAGGAGAAACAAATAGACAGGATTCAAGAGCAACGGTGGACATGATCCTCACATTCTCAAGTTTTTCCAGGCCTGAGAGGTTCCAGGTAGCAAGCCCTGAGAATTTGATTAAAGGGCAGCGAGTACTCAAGGACAGCAATTCTGATCCCTGAGAGTAAACTGGAATCCTGTTACAAAGGATATGGTTCAAATAACAGGTGATTTTGGTCAGAAAGTCTCAAATTCCAACTGCATTCTTACTGGTTATGTGATCTTAGACAAGATATTTTGTTTCAAAATCCTCAGTTTCCTCATGTGTAAAGTGGTTTTGACAATACCTCACTGCCAAAACAATTTGTACAATATAAAGCACTTACAGGGTATCTGATATGTAATCAGTAACCATTTATTATTATTATTTTTTACATCTTTATTGGAGTACAATTGCTTTACAATGGTGTGTTAGTTTCTGCTTTATAACAAAGTGAATCAGTTATACATATACATATGTTCCCATATCTCTTCGCTCTTGCATCTCCCTCCCTCCCACCCTCCCTATTCCATCCCTCTAGGTGGTCACAAAACACCGAGCTGATCTCCCTGTGCCTACCTAAGGAGACAAAAGACCTGTATGCAGAAAATTATAAGACACTGATGAAAGAAATTAAAGATGATACAAATAGATGGAGAAATATACCATGTTCTTGGATTAGAAGAATCAACATTTTGAAAATGACTCTACTACCCAAAGCAATCTACAGAGTCAATGCAATCCATATCAAACTACCACTGGCATTTTTCACAGAACTAGAACAAAAAATTTCGCAATTTGTATGGAAACACAAAAGACCCCGATTAGTCAAAGCAATCTTGAGAACGAAAAATGGAGCTGGAGGAATCAGACTCCCTGACTTCAGACTATACTACAAAGCTACAGTAATCAAGACAGTATGGTACTGGCACAAAAACAGAAAGATAGATCAATGGAACAGTATAGAAAGCCCAGAGATAAACCCATGCACATATGGTCACCTTATCTTTGATAAAGGAGGCAGGAATGTACAGTGGAGAAAGGACAGCATCTTCAATAAGTGGTGCTGGGAAAACTGGACAGGTTCATGTAAAAGTATGAGATTAGAACACTCCCTAACACCATACACAAAAATAAGCTCAAAATGGATTAAAGACCTAAATATAAGGTCAGAAACTATCAAACTCTTAGAGGAAAACATAGGCAGAACACTCTATGACATAAATCACAGCAAGATCCTTTTTGACCCACCTCCTAGAGACATGGAAACAAAAACAAAAATAAACAAATGGGACCTAATGAAACTTCAAAGCTTTTGCACAGCAAAGGAAGCCATAAACAAGATGAAAAGACAACCCTCAGAAAGGGAGAAAATATTTGCAAATGAAGCAACTGACAAAGGATTAATCTCCAAAATTTATAAGCAGCTTATGCAGCTCAATAACAAAAAAACAAACAACCCAATCCAAAAATGGGCAGAAGACCTAAATAGACATTTCTCCAAAGATATACAGATTGCCAACAAACACATGAAAGAATGCTCAACATCATTAATCATTAGAGAATGCAAATCAAAACTACAATGAGATATCATCTCACACCAGTCAGAATGGCCATCATCAAAATATCTAGAAAGAATAAATGCTGGAGAGGATGTGGAGAAAAGGGAACCCTCTTGCACTGCTGATGGGAATGTGAATTGGTACAGCCACTATGGAGAACAGTATGGAGGTTCCTTAAAAAAACTACAAATAGAACTACTATATGACCCAGCAATCCCACTACTGGGCATATACCTTGAGAAAACCATGATTCAAAAAGAGTCATGTACCAGAGTGATCATTGCAGCTCTCTTTACAATAGCCAGGAGATGGAAGCAACCTAAGTGTCCATCATCAGATAAATGGATAAAGAAGATGTGGCACATATATACAATGGAATATTACTCAGCCATAAAAAGAAACGAAATTGAATTATTTGTAGTGAGGTGGATGGACCTAGAGTCTGTCATACAGAGTGAAGTAAGAGAAAGGCAAATACCTTATGCTAACACATATATATGGAATCTAAGAAAAAAAATGTCATGAAGAACCTAGTGGTAAGATGGGAATAAAGACACAGATCTACTAGAGAATGGACTTGAGGATATGGGGAGGGGGAAGGGTAAGCTGTGACAAAATAAGAGAGTGGCATGGACATATATACACTACCAAACATAAAATAGATAGCTAGTGGGAAGCAGCTGCATAGTAACCATTTATTATTGCTAGAGGTTTGGTCTGATGGAAACAAGGTCAGAATCTAGTTACTGGGAAAATCCAATAAAGAAATTAGTTACTCTCTGAAGAGGAAGAAGAAATTTGATTATTTGGAAGATGGATAAAATGTTAACATATTCTCCAGCATCAGGATTGAGCAACAAGTCTCACAAACATGCATGCCTTCAGTCTTGGGTCCTACAATATGAATAATCAGTGATACTAAATGGATGCATATTTCATAGCAGCATTAAAGGGTATCATTTGCCTTTACAGGACAATGACGTGTATTGAACCTCAATCTTGCAAAACTTGCACATGAATGTTTATAGCAGCTTTATTCATAATTGTTAAAACTTGGAAGCAACCAAGATGTCCTTCAACAGAGGAATTGATAAACAAATTGTGGTACATAATGGAATATTATGCTGCACTAAAAAGAAATGAACTATATCAAGCAATGAAAAGGCATGGAGGAAACTGAAATGCACTTAATGAAAGTAACTATTTGGAAAAGCTATATACCATGTGATTCCAACTATGCAATATTCTGAAAAAAGGCAAAACTAGGAAGATAATCAAAAGATCAGTGGTTGCAAAGGGTTGGGAGAGGGGAGGAATGAAAAGGCAGAGCACAGAGGATTTTTAGGGCAGTAAAAATACTTTGCATGATACCATAATGATGGATGCATGTCATTATACATTTGTCAAAACACACAGAATGTATAAAACCAAGAATGAACTCTATTGTAAACAATGGGATGCAGAAAAGAATTGACTTGTCAGTGTAGGTTCATCAATTGTGGCATGTACCACTCTGGTGTGGGATGTTTGCAATGAGGAGGCTGTGTGTGTAGAGACAGGTGTATATGGAAATTCTCTGTACCTGAAGCCAGCAAGGTTAGTTTGTTATAGCAGCCACAGGAAACTGATAAAGCTTACAAAATTGTTTTGAAATGAAATTCTATAATGCTATTGAACCTAAAATGAAGGTGCTGAGCTGACCCCTCCATTCTACCCCCAATTTTTTCTTTTGAAGGAACATGTATAGAGACAGTATTCTTCTAGGAAAAGGATTTCATAATATTATGAATCTATCATAAGTAAATTCACCTCAGTTCTCTACCAGGTTGGTCTTAAATCATGCCTCAATCTTTGAATCTTGAGGTTAGTGGTGTGTGTGTGTGTGTGTGTGTGTGTGTGTGTTTTCTGCTTCTCTGATTTACACTGCTGGGTCAACATAGGACTCTAGTGCATGTAGAAAATGAAATGTATGTGTAGTGTAAAGACACTCTTGCCAAAGGAGTCTTTTCTATGTACACATGCTCTTTAATGAGCATTTACTCTCATTTATTTGAGAAGAGTAATAGAGACATTTTTTCAACCCTTGGGCATTTTTTTTCAGTCAACTAAATCAAATCCTATTCGTATCTCCTGGTCTTTCAATTATTTTTATTGCTTGTTCTACTCCTCTTTCCAATTTATTTTTTGCCCATTTAAAATTGGGAAATTAACCAGTGAATTTAGCCTGAATTAGTTTTTGACTGCAGCATACAGATGAGGCATATAGCTTGCCAATATCATTGGAGATGTCTTTACTTTGCTTTGTTTGATCAGTAATAAGACTTGATTTTTAATTAATCCTAATAGCACATACACTACCGGATAGTTGTTATCCTTTGAAATAGTTACAGCAGGTAGGTAAAATACTTTTTCTGATATTTGCACTGCTCCAAACAATTTCACATTCCCTTTACAACAATTGCCTATAGAGTTAGTTTTCAGGTTTAACAATAAAATGAGCATCTCACTATTTGCAAGTCTGGATTCATTTCACTTCAGACAAGAGCAATATCTAAATTTATCAACCATGAATTTTTATCCATTTATAAAATTTTAATCTTTATTTTGGGGGGTTTTATTTACCACATTTGAGGATATTTTAAACCAAGATTTTATGTTAAAATGATCTAGTATTTCTTCTGGTAGTAGTTAAATAGAAACAGCTTTCTCTTGCAGGAAAAGTCCTTAGACTCAGGCAGGGAACCCTGGTCCTGGGGTCTCAGGGGAGCTCTGGGCTTTGGAAAGGCTGCCTGGAATTTTCCAAGTCCCACCTCATGTGCCTGGGGCTAGTGGTCCCAGTGCGGTCTGGACAGGGAGCTCTGAGCACCTACCCAGGCACATGTGCCAGGCCCTGGTTTTCCCAGAGGAGTACTCTCTGTCTCTCCACTCCCACCTGATATCCAGATGCTCAGGAGATGGCAAGTTGGCACCTGTGGTCTGGCACCCCACCAGTGTGGTGTTGACACTCTGGTTTGGGGTGACACTGTTTACCTCGGGGGCAGGTCCACCTCTGGGCACTGGGCCAGAGTCTTGTGCGCAGGTGGGCACATGGATACTCACCCACAGTGCCGAGGTCAGCCACTCTCTCCATGAGCTCTGCCCACTGTCAGGCCAACCTGAGTCTTTTGATCTGCAATGCCAGCAGGATCCACAGAGGTGTTGACATGGGGCTCTCCTAGGGTGGTCTGAAGCCACCTGAAGATGAAAGAAAGACTTGGTTCTAATTGTTCTGTCCATGGTTCGGCCAGCCTTCCCCACTCTGGGGTGTATGGATGCTGGTGGCCTCAAGGTTGAAAGAAGGCCTGTGGCAGCCTACAGAGTTCAAGAGGAGACATGGTTGGAAAGTGTGTTTTTCTATGTTTACACTCTGAAAGCTGGATAGAAAAAACTAACATGACAAGGAAACAAATTACTATTCACATTTTAATGCATATTTTGGACAGGACTTGCACTTGGGGTCATCATTAACCAAGAACAGTGACAACTTTTGAGAGAGTCATTGCTGCACAATTGACAGGATAGATGAGGTGTCAGTGTAACAGTGCGACCAGAACTTAAATAAAAGTCCTTGTGAAAATAAAGGGCAAGAAGAGCTACACTGTTTCAATAGAAACAGGGCCAAATAAGCCAGG
The DNA here is from genome assembly GCF_963455315.2 of Globicephala melas. NCBI lineage: Eukaryota > Metazoa > Chordata > Mammalia > Artiodactyla > Delphinidae > Globicephala > Globicephala melas. The sequence goes on from NC_083322.1 coordinate 100,012,199, forward strand.
AAATGAGTAATAGGAGCACTACCATTTTTTCTTAGGGGGAACACGTGAAATTATGAAGAAATGGTGCATTTGGCAAGAAAAAAAACATGAAGAGATGGTCCCTGCACCCGACAAGGAGGAGATGTGCTTGGACACTATGAATTCCTCATCTACACTGATTGGGTATTAAGCAAATATGTAAGAAAGCACGCTTTCTTTACACATCTTTTTAAATCTTCATTAATGAATCACTATAATTTTCATGAGGCCACAAATTTTGTAAAATCTTTTATCTTTTAATAAAAGTGTTTATTTAGACAAGGACCCACACACACAGAAATATTCGGTCATATTCCTACACACCCCTTGGGCATAGGTACTTGTCTAGAGCACCGCTGCACTCTAGACAAGTACCTATACTGACTTCTGATTCACATAATAGTATGTGTGATTTGTACTGTAATTCATTCATCTAGTAAACAGTTGTTGAGCTCCAAGTAAGAGGCAGAAAATGCTTGCTGGGGACAGTGAAGACGGGTATATTTTACAGGAACAGCCTCTCTGAAGAAATGGCATTCAATTTGAGGTTTTGGTGAAGTAAGAGTAAGTGATGCAAAGATCTGGAGAGAAATTATTTTGGGTAGAGGAGCAGAAAGAGCAAAGCCCCCCAAACTTGCAGCAGCGTATGGTCAGTGTGGCTAGATCTGAATTACCCTGTGGTCTCAGCATCAGCCTATCACATTGGGCTGGTACCTCCTTGTAAAGAATATATATATATATATATATATATTTCCCGAGTAAGATGGAAAATCACTTGGATATTTTGAACAGTACATTTCTATCATCTGATTTATATTTTCAAATGATAACTTTAGTTATTGAGTAGAAATATTGTGTAGAGGGGCAAGAGTGGGAACAAAGAGACCTGCTGGGAATTCAAGGTGGGATTCAACTGTGACTTTGAAAAGGATGGTAAACTCTAAATCATTGATCAAAGGCAGACCTGAAAAAAACTTGGTAAGTTGGATGTCAGATGTGAGAGAATAAAGAGGAAAGGTAACGTCTTCTAAGATTTTTCTCTGGAGCAATTGAATAAATTGAGTGCCATATTCTGAGAAATGTGAAACTGGGGGAAGAAAGGAAGCAGGTTTTGTGTTTGTTTATTTTGAAGGGGAGGAGACTTGACAGTACTGTCTTGGAAATACTAAATTTAGCTAGCCTATTAAACACTCAAGTAGTGATAAGTAAACAGTTAAACTTTTCAAGTCTAGAGTTCAACTTAAAGACCAATGCTGAGGATCCTTTGCAAACCAATGGGATAGAAGCCATAGAGTAGCATGAGCCCACCTAGAGAATGAACACTAAGGCAGGAAAGGAGAACAGTGAGCAAGTCCCAGGTAACCAAGCATTTAGCGGTAAGACATGAAGATTCAACAGTGAGGACAAAGAAGGATTGGTAGGTCTTGTACAAGGATTGCAAGGAAGAGCCTTGGATGTCAAGTACAGAAAGAACTTCAGAAAAAGAGAGCAATGAACTCTGTCAAAAGGTGTCTGAAAATCAAGTAAGATAAGTGACAATGGTCATTGAAACTGGAAACAGAAATTTTTAGTGTCCCTGAGCAACAAGTGTTCACCTTGGTGGAGATAGGAGTGTGATTTAAATAGCTTGACATTGAATAGACTTGAGGAAGTGGTGACAAAGCATAGATGCATAGAATCATATGAGACATGATATGGTTTTTATATAGAAAAAGTGACTAGAGGTGAAGACAAGAATATGAGTAAACTAGAAAGAACCTAGATTCTTCGTAGGTATATTATGCATGGAATGAATATACATGCACCATACATACCAAAACATTAATACTTTGCCAAATATTTAATATATATGATAGGAAAGGTTATTGTAGGTGAACTCTATTTTGGAAACATTTTTGGGGGGGATTTGATGTATTATAGTGAAAAGAAAAGAGGGTATCTTTATATTTTGAGGTGAAAAGTTTCTGATTAAATTTTAAAAACTCCCACACTACATTCTAAAATGTCGATGACGGTTATTACACTTCAAGTTTCTAGATTTCAAGTTGGAGAGAGATTGCCAATTGAAAGCAAAATACCTATCATATACTCTTAGATCTGTAGGTTCACACTCTCAGGAGTTTCCCAGATGAAATTTGGAATGGCCTCCATACGCAGAGGACAAGGAGACACCCAAGAAAGAGCCAGACTCTCCAGATTGGGAGGTGGCAGGTTTAATAAGCAAGGGAACTTACTTACGAGGCTTTTCTTGTTAGATCTCTGTGCCACTAGTCAGAGTCTTAAGAGTCTATATATAGGGCTTAGCTGGGTTCAGTCATGTACTATCCAGGTGGTCTCACAGCTCCCACTGTGGAAACAGTGGGCAGATGTACCTTCCAAGGATGGGGAAGGGGCTGAGGGGCCTCAAATTTCTTGGGTCCAGTTCCCAGGTCAACCATCGGTCACTCATGTCCTCTCCACGACCTCTTCCAACAAGATCAATACTTTCTACACTGATAATAGCACACATGTGTTATGCTAATAGTAAATTAATGAGTGTTTACAACTGAAATAAATTGTATTGACTAAAGGATGAAGATCCTATTCCAGAGAACAAATCTTCATTAATTAAGATAAAGTTAAACTAACAAGGGTGGCAGTTCCCTCTCTAATCTAGTAACCTCAATTATAAATAGTCCCATCAGGAGGGACACCCATTGTGAAGGGTTTACCAGTGCAGAATAGAGCTGGAATGACTAAACTCCCAATTATTTTGTCTAAAGTTGGGGGTATAAGTAGAGACAGGTTGGGGCTCTAGCAACTCACTTTCTGAATCCTGATTTTCCACATCATGCCTTAAGTCCCAGTGTTGTTTCTGTTTTCCAGAAAAATAGCCAAGCTATGAGAAACTAGACTAGAAATCTTTAGCGCATACATTCTCTGCCACCATCCTAATAAGGATCATGGTTAGATGAGAAAGACATCGTATCTTTCTGCCAAGGGATGAGGTCAGGGGCAGGTGGGTCTGAGCTTGCTGTCCTGCCTCATATCACTCCATCCCTAGTATAGGTGTCTCTCCCCTCTCAGGACAGAGGTGTTTTGTATCTTGAAGGCAGGTTAACCAAATAGGTTAGCTAGAAGAGGAGGGCAGAGTGGTTTGTTGCTGGATCATTTAGGTCTTTCTAAATCAGTTCCAGGATTTAGGTGTGGTGAGGAGTAAGGTACAGTTTGGCTAAGTTGTCATGCATTTGATGGAAGTAAATGTATACCATGGGATCATGTGATCCATGAGATACTTGACTTAGTACAGGACTTTTACACAGGTTGGGCAACCTAGTAAACTATGACACACAATGTATTGAGTTTCTCATATGACCCCTATCTTGCTAAGAATTTAATTGCATCTTTCTCTCTTTGAGCCAGAATCCTATTTCTACACTTGTCAGTGTGGTACGTTTTAGAAGGCAGTGAGGAACTAACAACATACACCATCACAGCACAGGTACCACACTGAAAACATACCAGGAGTTAAGTCTCTTCAGTATGGAAATAACGGAATTAATGCTTGGGACAAGAGCAAAGCAAGTGAAGACAAGAATATTAAAATGGTCTCTAGGCCCTTTTGTCTGGTCAGCTAATTACGTCGTACCAAGGAATAACCTTTACTTAGCTGTCTGGGGCTTAGAGAGGAGGTCTTGGATGGGGATATAAATTGATGAATTGTTGGCATAGAGGTGTTATTTGAACAGAAGTTCCTACAATTAGAAAGGAAGTGCCTACACAATGATTTTAAAATGAGCATCCAAAGTGTGGGAAAGAAATCAGGAAAGTGTGCTATCCAGGAAGCCAAAATGAGTGTGTAACAATTAGTGACCTCTCTACTCCTAGGAAGGAGGAAAGGTGAGAGCTCTTCTGGCGTAAGAGGCATGATGTTCCTGTCATGAGGAAGAAACCAAGGGCCAGATTCTTGCTTCAAAATCAGAGGCTGGGGTTTCCCTGGTGGCGCAGTGGTTGAGAGTCCGCCTGCCAATGCAGGGGACGCGGGTTCGTGCCGCGGAGCGGCTGGGCCCGTGAGCCATGGCCGCTGAGCCTGCGCGTCCGGAGCCTGTGCTCTGCAACGGGTGAGGCCACAACAGTGAGAGGCCTGCGTACCGCGAAAAAAAAAAAAAAGAAAAAAAATAGGCTGCTTTAGGGCTTCCTCACTTGTACAAGTTGAAGAGAAAGATACAGATTTTATGCAATTATCCTCCAGGGAGACTGATGACACAGATATACTCTCACAAGCACGATGTGGATCCCTAGCTTGCTATCAGCTCTGTACTACTCTCAATATAACCATTTAGCAAAAGTTCTAAACAATTATACAAATATTTGTTCTCAGGATTGAGTGGAGATACCTATAAAGCAACCAAACTAGAAAGGAAACATAAAAAAGAGCTTAAAAATTAAAAGAAACAACAAAATAAAGCAAATAATAATGCTTACTAGCTATATTTTCAAACAAAATTTTGAAAACATTTAAAGAATATTAACACTAAAAAAGAAAGCTACTAGCATCCACAATGAAAAGGTAAATTCACCCCAGATCAAATGAAATATTTTTTTTAAAAACTAACACAACATTAAAATAAGTATGTTCAGAATTATCAAAGAGAAAAAGGAAGGAAAATCATCCCAAAATGGCAATATGAGGTTATGAAAAAGGCAGAAAATGATGAGATGAATGGATAAAAAAATACTTTATAGAATCTAAGTAAATTGTAACCACTGAATTTTTTCTTTTACATCTTTATTGGAGTATAATTGCTTTACAATGGTGTGTTAGTTTCTGCTTTATAACAAAGTGAATCAGTTATACATATACATATGTTCCCATATCTCTTCCCTCTTATGCCACTGAATATTTTTTAAAAGTTAATTGTCACAGTAAACTCCATGCAGGATTGGAAATAGTCTGGCATGTTAATCAATTGCAAGATGATACAGAAGTAATCACTTGGCATCACAAAATGACAAAGGGATTCAGTTATTAAGAAAATTAAAAGAAATACTAGCAGGCTCTACTTCAGGCTGGAAAAATTTTCCCAAGGATGAGACCTCAATTATTAAAGACTAATGCAAGCAAATATTAAGTGCAACATACAACTAAATTAACTGTTGACTATAAAAACCAGGCTAGTGTTTTGTGTTTAAAAGGCAGAACTACATCTCTAGACAACAATAACACAGAAAATTATTTCAAAGACCATGTCTATAAGAAGTTAAATTTTGCTAAGGGCCTTGGTTTATTCAAGAAGAGGAAAGAGTTGAATTTTAGTCTTTATTAGAAAACATTTAAAATTTAATTAAGCATATTAAAATTTTAAAGGTAAGTGATAAATAATTGAAATTTTCTCTATACTTTCGAAGTGAGCAGAGAAAATAAAAATAAAAATTTGATCAATCCAACCTTAAGCAAGAGAAACATAAAGGAAGCTAAGAAATATGAAGGCAAATAAGAACTACAGACTATTATGTAAAAAAAATCACAAATATATGGGTAAATGTAAATATGATATATCACCAATTAAAAGAGGCAGATTTTATTAAAAATTAAAATGTAGCTAAAATGCTTACAAGAGACATAACTAATAAACAGATTGAATGGTAGAAAGTTAAAGATTGAAAAATATATATCATATCAATAGTAACTGTGATGGTTTATTTTAGGCATCACCTTTGTTGGGTTCTGTTGCCCAGTTATTTAGTCAAACATTTTTCTGGATGTTTCTGTGAAAGTATTTTTAGATGAGGTTCACATTTAAATCTGTAGACTTTGAGTGAAGCAGAATGCCCTCCGTATTGTGGGTGAGTTGCATCCAAGTAGTTGAAACCCTAAACAGAGCAAAGATGGATCTCCCCTGAGCAAGAAGGAATTCTGCCAGCAAACAAACTTTGGACTCAAACTCTAGCCTGCCTCTCCCATCAAATGTTGAACTTGAACCTCCACAATTACATGAGCCAATTCATTAAACTAAATCTCTCAATTCTCTCTCTGTGGAGAAGCTTGACTAACTAATACACTAACTAAAATAAAACATAAAAATAAAATAAAACACAAATATCCATAGTAAATTATGGGAAAATATTATTTGAAAGTAAAAATACCAGACAGTCACTAAAGATGAGTTAACAAAAACCAATTTACAACTCCAAATTGTGGATCATTCAGGGTTCAACCAGAGAAGCAGAATTACTGCTACCAATGGATTCATATATACAGAGAGAGAAAGAGGGACAGAGCTCACTTACAGGCTTCCCCTTGTGCAATTCTGGGCACAGGCTAAGCAGTGTGTCTAAGGCTGTTGTCTTCACGTCTGATGCTGGAGCTTGAAGCCCTCAGGGCAGGCAAGTGGGATAGGAAGATGGATGTAACGTCGGGGAGATCAAGAGCGGGTGGAACCTGGAAGTATGAGCTGGAACTTCATAAAGATAGACTCAGGAGCTCACCTCAGTTCCCGTTTCCTCTGACCTAGGCGGTGTGGGCCTCCCGCAGAAACTGGACTTGCACACCTGGTGCTAAACACACACGCTGGAAGGAGAAAGCTGTTAAAGGGGCACCCAGGGCCAGGTAGAGCACCTGAGGCCCAGCTGCTGCTTCAGACCATCAGGCTGAGTCAGCAGGTGAGCAGCAGGTGGGGGATACAGGTGGGAAGATGGGTACAGACTCCTCAGACTCCACAGTGGGAGGAGCTGGGGGATGATCACGTACAAGCCTTACGAGAAGGGGGAGTAGTTAATGTTCTCGAGAAGGTAATTTTCCTTTTCCAGACAAAAAGGGAAAATTTCCCAAGATAAAAGCATTTTCCCTTGGTCCGTTTGGACTCCTGTTTGTTGCACATGCCTCCTGCCTGGAATACTGATGCAAATCAGGATGCTCAGCAATCATTTTGAGATTGGAAGACAAAAGTCTGTGCTCAAAGTGAGCCCTTAATAATATCTTTGAGAAAATACACTGCTGGTGGCCTATTTACTTCTGGATATTTTTTTTTCCAGAGAAAAATATTCCTGACTCTTTTAGCCAGAGTAATTTGGACTCACTGCTACCTGAAACCAAACTCATTCTCCTCTTATTAACTCTATTATCTCAGTGAATTACAGAGCTAGGTATCACCTCAGAGGGAGGAATGGGGGAAGATGTATCCTATTTTTAAATGAAAGAGAGAAGACTGACACAGTCTAGAGGATCAGGATAAAATGGACTAAGGGATTACAATACAGTTGCTGGACGATATTAAAGGTTCTTTTAATGTGGCTGGCCCTGATTTCAAGGGGAACCAGGCCAAGCTGTTTGTATTTTTCAAATCCAGAGACCTAGAAGCAAATGATCAGGGAATATACTGCAGTTTCTAACTGGATAACAACTAGCGTAGTCGTGTTAAGTTTATGACATAGGAGACATGGCCACGCCTCTGGCATTGGCAATTTGGGTTTCCCAATTTCTCTTTCAAATTATGTTAGTTATTAAGACTTGGGATCTTTTTTATTTATCCCCTTTTACACAGCACTCACAAAGAAATACAACAGGAAAAAACAATGGCAATATCTCTCAATAAAAGGTAAAAGATACACCCTTAAAGGCAAAGAGTTAAGACAACAACTCTTTGGTATTGGTCTCACTACACAAAGCACTGTAGCTGCCCATGGCTCATCACTCCTGTGATCGATATTAGATCACAAAGTAATTGTGCATCACTTTCAGGAACCATTTAAAATACAGGACTATATACTTTGAGATCTAAAATCAGTTATACTAAAATTAACAACAAAATGTTATTAAGAAAGCATAAACTAAGGGTGACCCCAAAATGGAGATGGGTGTAGGAATTGGCTACAAAGGAATATGAGGGATAGTTCTGGATGATGAAACTGTTCTATGTCTTGTTTTTAGTGAAGGCTTCATGACTGTATGTTTGGCAACACTCAGTGAATTTGTAAACTAAAAAGGGTGAATTTTACTCTATGTACATTATGCATTAATAAAACTGATGAAAGAAACTCTTCTGTTTGAAAGCTAAAAGACAACCTTAAATAATGAATTGGGTACAAGGATGAAAGTGTGACATGTTTATAATCACACATCAAATAAAGCATATCAAACTTGTGGAAGAGTACTAAAGTACTACTTAGAAATATATTTATCTCTTTACGCATAATTGATCAGAAATTTCCAAGGGAAGACTAAACATAAAACTAGAAGTCAGAAATTTTGTTGGATGTAAACATGCTGAATTCAAGATGGACATACACCAGCAAAAGTAATCTGCGAATAAAAAACGAAGATAATAAGGGGACAAGAATAGTTAATATGAGTAAATACTGAATAAGTTGGAAGAATCTGCCTTTTCAGATTTGAAAATTATTCATATTCAATATCAAAAATTATTACAATGAAAACAGTTTGCATTGGGGCAGAATGGTATAATAAATCAGTGGAACCTTCTACAGAGTCAAGAAACACGCCACACCTAGAGGATGCTTGGTACGTCAGTGAGATACAGTCACAGATCAACTGGGAATTAGACCAAGGAAATTTAACAATGGTTGTCAGTTGAGTATCAGCATGACCCCAAAGATCTATTTCTATCCTTAACTTATTTCTTATAAAATAAAGATAAATTAGTCATTTAAATCTGAAAAACAAAACTAACACAAAAGCTTTTATAGAATTATAAAGAAAATATTAATGAGTATGATTATATAAAAATATAAAATATTTATATAAAACAAACACATAGATTAATATTTCAAGTCATAAACTCATAAAAAAATCAGATCCCAGAATATGTAAATCAATCCTAGATTTAGACAAAGACATACAACCTAACAAGTGGAAAAGTAGGCAAAAAAGTAATTCACAGAAAAGGAAACTTAAATCCCCAGTATATGAAAACATATCAATCATAATATTAATCAGGTAAATGCAAATGCACTTTACACATATTGGGCTGGCAAACATTTCAAAAGTCTGACTGTAACATATGTTGTTTGTCTGAGGGAGGAAAGTAAACCCTGTTACTGGTGGTAATGTAAATTGATAAAACCAATTTAGAGAGCAGTTTGACAACATCTACTTAAGATGAGGATAAGCGTAATCAATGAGCAAGTAATTCATATCCTGGATATTTACTAGAACTGGTCACACATGTACTTAAAGAGACAAGAAGGTGGATTTTCATTACAGCATGGTTTGGGATAAGGAAAAATAGAAACAGCTTTACTTTCCATCTAACACAATAGCCACAACATGATAGCTTCATTCAATGGAAGAGCATCTTAAATAAATGTTATAATTCTATATAGAATGGTGAGGATAAATCCAAAAGGCTTAGAAACTACAATGTGCAGCACACATACTATATACTGCACATGGAACTAAACACATGGAGTAAAAGTATAAAAATGTAGGACTAGATTAAAGTAGAAAAAATAGTAGTTAATTTTAGAGAAAGTTGTGAATCAGGGAAGGATGCACTGGCATTTCACATGATAAAGATTTAATTCATTAAAAAAATGAAAGTCTTAACTATTTTCAGAATAACAATTATGAAATCTCAGTAGGGCAAAACAGTTGGCATTTACGTGCTCATCTGGATTTTTCTCTGTGAGTGAAATGCTTCAAAACGAAGAAAAAGAGTAAGAACCTGCAGACTGTTGACTTAGAAAATATTTGAGGATTTGGGTGAAGAAGTATATCTTTATGATTAAGGGGAATGTGGAATAAGGGGTCAATTTGTTATTTTTGTATTTCCTTTGATTAAAATATAGTGAATTATCTAACATGTTTGGATGCTGACGAGAACCAGCCAGGAGAGAGAAAGATGTTGAAAGTGTGAGGTAGGATGGGGCATCCCCTGGAGCAAGGCTGTGAGAAAGTGGATAAAGGAAGGATGCTGTATACTGGGTAGGGGTGGGGGAGCATGCTGGTCCTTGACAGGAGAGATGAGGGCCAGTTTTGCAGACACAGTTGCCAGAAGAGGAGGGATATCCTGAATTATATATTTTTTGATTTTGTAAATATTAAACATAGGCAAGACTGTCTTCTGAAGAAAGGTTGCAGAGTAGTTATGTTAAATTATAAAATAGTCATGGAAGATAGTGGGAGAACATATTCATTAGAAAAATTTTATAGGTTTGCCAGCCAACACTGAGTGCAGACCTGAGGTTGTAATCATAAGTGCTACCATCATCATATTATTCATTTATTTATTTGTTCTAACAGTAATAGATATATAGGCAGGAATGAGGCCAATGAGTGAATATGTAAATCACTTCTTACAGCATTTTTATACTTTATAGTGAAGTATTTGTGCAAATGATTTTTTGCTGTGAATGCTTTCCTGTATTTATTTTTAAAATTAGCTCTTTATTTAAAGTAATATATGCTTTATAATTAAATTTTAAATCCTGAATTTTCTGAATATCCTCCTCTGCTCAAATTCATTGTTTATTCACACACATAATTTATTTAGCACAATATGCTTATTTATCCTTTTGAAATTGTGTGTCTTAATCTTGTGTGGATTTAGTTATTAGACTAATTGATTTGTTTTTGCATTGCTACTACTTAAGCGAATGATTATTGACAATTATAGTGGATTAAGCAAGTGGAGAGTTTGACTAACAGGCTTCCCTATGTTCATGTTACATTTTTTAGTAAAATGTGCATGTAGATTTCTTATGTCTGGCAGAAGAGATGTAGTCTCAGTAGGGCTTTGTGTCAGCTGAGTAAATAAAACTCTTCATGTCTAACCAAACTGCAATATCTAATAGTACTTTATAATTATAAATAAATGCATTAAAAGGTACCATAAAAGTGCACTTTCTACAAATAATCCTGGAACTATTGCCCAGGATTTATGGGTCCTGATGTCATTTTCTGTGATTGTGCAGGATAAAGTCAGTTTTCCCCTTCTAAGTTTCAATTTCCTTGCCTGTAAAGTGGGCTAACTCAGGATGAGACCACAAGCTTGATGGCTTAGAGGTTAAGAGTAAACGAATTGTATATGAAATATTTTTAAAAGAAGTTATACAAGTAAAATATTTTGATTATTGTTGCCAAATATGTGAAGTACTATATGATACATTAATTGTGTTTGAAAGTAAATATTCTTGTATAGTCCTTAGAAGTCCCCACATTTTGTGAAATGCACAGTCATAGTAAAAGTATAAGAAATTAATTGTGGTAAACTTTACATGGTACACTTATTGGTTTTATTTTCATCATACTTTTTCTAAATTTTCTAAAGTTAACATGTGATACTTTTATAGACAGGAAAATTTACACACAAAAAAAGTTGATGGCAGCATCAGGGGCCTAAATTACTTTTGTATTAAAGAAACACATAAGATTGGATTATCATTGCAGACATGATTTGAAATATATTTGGATAATTCAGTTAATGTTAATACGAGAAGTATGTGATCATCTCTCCAAAGCACAGGGGAAGTACAGAAAGGAATGAGGCTCACTTCTGTCCTCCAGAAGGTGCACACTCTCAGAGCACTTTCTGTTTTAAGTCTTTCCACTTACGCAGACATCAGATTCATGGTAAAAACAAATCATCAGTATCGTAACAGCCACAAACATGCCTGAAATGTAGCAGATGCCTACCAGCACCTACCATATGGAGCTTGCAAACTAATCCATATTTTTTCTTTTAAAGAGAAATTTCAAAGTTATGAACCCAAACTGATCAATAAAGACCCTTATTCCATTTTTAAGGAGAGTGTTTGAACCATACAAAAGATAACAACTGCTAAAATAATGAAGATTTTAACCACCCACAGGAGTACTCAGATATTTCTTGAGAATAATCCATGGTCAGCTTCTGGAGCTAGGGAATGTTTTTAAATTTTTACTTAGAAATAATTTAGACACTAAAAAATGTTTCAAGTACAAGTTCAGAGAGTCGATGTGTACCCTTCACCCACCATCCTCTAATGTTATCAAACTACAGGGTTACAGTGCAAGCATCAGAGCAAGGAGATTAGCGTCCTCATGCCCCCTTTATTTTCTTGTTGAATTGCTTTCTTAAAGGGATTCCTTTTTTGTTTGTTTTGTTTTTTGGTTTTTTTTTTAATCCATAGTGGGCAGTCTCTGACAACTTGCTTCTTAGGTAGAGAATGACTCAAAGAGAAAAACAATAAATTTCAGACCAGAGTCAAAACCTAAAGCTTCCTTCAGAGCATAGACAATGATCTTCATATCTGTGAGTCATGCTCTGTCTATTGATCTCTCTGAACCCTGATCCCCAAACTTAAATGTAATTCCATTTTCCACAGTGTGAAATCTGGTTTCCTTTATTTATCTTCAATCTATTTACTCATTTTCTCAAGGTTAGATACAGAGAAAACAGTTTCAGAATTGCTGATTCAAACCACTGTAGAAAGCAAGTTTACAATCTAAAGGTCAATATATTTGTAGTACTATTTTTTTAGAGATACACTTAATAAGTTTAAAATTTTCACACATTGTAAATGTATAATTTGATGTCTTGACAAATTTTTAAACTTAAGTGATACAATAACTGTCTCAAGATAAAGAACATTTTCTTCAACCCAGGAATTGCAACTTTGCAGTGAATCTTCTTACCCTACCAGGATCAACCACTTCTCTGAACAAATGGTGTTCAGCTAAGATTGTGGGTTTCTGTATTTCTCCCTTTAACTTCTGTCACTTTTGCAGCATCTACTCTGAAGCTGCTATTATACACATACAAATTTGACTGTTGTCCTAAATTATCTTCCTAATCAATCAATTCTTTTGTCATTATTAAATGTCCTTTTGTATCAATACCTGTGCTTATGCTCTTTGTCTTGAAGTCTATTTTTTTTCTGATGTTAATGCAGTTACTCCACTTTTATATTTATTGGCATATAATGTACCTGCATTGTTTCACTTTTAACTTAAACCTTTATATTTGAAGGGTGCCACTTGAAGACAGAATATTTTGGATCTTACTTATATATCCAATTTGACAGTCTCTAATTCTTTTCCATCTATCTATCTATCTTCTCTCTCTCTCTCTATCTACCATCTATCTATCTATCATCTATCTAAAATTTTATTTTGATAAGAACACAACATGAGATCTACCCTCTTAACAGATATATATGTGTCCAATTCCGTATTGTTATCTCTAGGCATGATGTTCTGTATCAAATCTCTAGAATAAATTCGTCTTGCATAACTGAAATTTTATATACGTTGGTTTGTGACTCCTCATCAGCCTCTGACAACCACCATTCTATTCTTCACTTCTATGAATTTGACTATTATAGACAGTTGACATAAGTGGAATCATGCAATATTTGTCCTTCTTTGACTGGCATATTTCAATTAGCATAATGTTCTCCAGGTTCATCCATGTTGTCACATATTGAAGGATTTCCTTCTTTTATAATGATGAATAATAATCCATTGTAGGTATACACCACATTTTCTTTATCCATTCATCTGTTTATGGGAATTTAAGTTGTTTCCATATCTTGGCCATTATGAATAATGCTGCAATAAACATCGGCTTGGTTGAGATCCTGATTTCAATTATTTTGGATAGGTACCCAGAAGTGGGATTGCTAGATCATATAATAGTTCTATTTTTAATTATTTTGAGGACACTTTGTACTGTTTTCCAGGTTGGCTGTATTGGTTTAGAATTCCACCGAAAGAGTACAAGGTCTCCAATTTTGCCACATCCTCATCAACACTTCTTATCTTTTGCTTGTCATTTTTGATAGCTATGCTAACAGGTGTAAGGTGATATCATTATGGTTATGATTTGCATTTTGCTGATGATTAGTGATGCTGAGCATCTTTTCAAATACAAGTTGGCTCATTTGCATATTTTCTTTGGGAAAATGTCTATTTAAGTCTTTAGTCCTTTTCTTTTTTTTTGGTTTATTTGTTTTTGGGTTATGGCAATTTCTTATATATTTTGAAAATTAACCTCTTATCAAATATAATAACTGCAATATTTTCTCCTACTTTGTTAGTTTGATTGCCTTTTAACACTGTCGATTGTATCATTTTCTTGGGAGAAGCTTTTAAGTTTGATGTAGTACCATTTGTCTAATTTGCTGTTGTTGCTTGTGCTTTTGATGTCTATCCATGAAATCATTTCCAAGACCAATGTCAAGAAACTTTTCCCCTAAGTTTTCTTCTAGGAGTTTTACAGTTTCATGTCTTACATTTAAATGTTTAATCCATTTTGGGTTGGTTTTTGTCTATGGTGTGAGATAAGGGTCCAATTTCATTCTTTTGTATTTGACTATCTAGTTTTCTACCTGAAATGGCAAGTAGGATTACAACCCCATTTACAATAGAATCAAAAGAATAAAATATTAGGCATAAACTTAACTAAAGAAGTGAAAGACATGTACAGAAAACACTGATGAAAGAAATTAAGGACTTAAATAAGTGGAACACATTCAATGTTCATGGATTGGAAGACTCTGTATGGTTAAAATGTATATACTACCCAAAGCAATGTGTAGATTCAATACACTTCCTATCACAATTCCAATAGCATTTTTCAGAAATAGAAAAATGATTCCAAAGTTTATATGGAACCACAAAAATGTTGAACCGCCAAAACTATCTTGACAAGAAGAACAATGCTTGAGGCATCATACTTCTAGATTTCACAAAGCTACAAAAATAAATCATTATGGTACTGGTGAAGAGAGACATATTGATGAACGAAGCAAAATAGAGAGCTGAAAAATAAATCCACACCTGTATGATCAACTGATCTTTGACAAGGATGTTAAGAATGCACAACAGGGAAGGATAATCTCTTCAACAAGTGGTGCTATCTTTAAATATAATTGAACTGTCTAGTCTATTGATATTTAATTTATTGATATGTTGGATTTATGTTTATCATTTTACTAATTGTTTCTATAATTCTCCCTCTTTTTTCCCCCTCTGTTCCTGCATTTCCCTCCTTCTTCTGGGTTAATTATGTAGTTTCCTAGCATTCCAATTTTAATTTCTCTAGCTATATTTTTCTGTTTAAAATTTATTTTGTAATTTACATACAGGTAAATCTACTTTATTTCTTGTATGAGTTTTGAAAAATGCATAATGTTATAAACCAACAACCACTATCAAAATACGGTTTCATCATTCTGCCCCAAATTATTTATGTTACATCTTTGTACCTACCCTACATTCTTATAACCTCTGATCTATTCTATATTTTATTTTTTTAATTGGGTTATTTGCTTTTTTGATGTTGAGCTGTATGAGCTGTGTATGAGCCATTTTGTATATGGTGGGGAGAATATTCTAATTTTATTCTTTTACATGTATCTGTCCAGTTTTCCCAGCACCACTAATTGAAGAGACTGTCTTTTCTTCATTTTACATTCTTTCCTCCTTTGTCATAGGTTAATCGACCATAAGTGCATGGGTTTATTTCTGGCCTCTCTATCCTGCTCCATTCATCTATGTGCCTCTTTCTGTGCCGATAACATACTGTTTTGATTACTATAGCTTTGCATTATAGTCTGAAGTCAGGGAGCATGATAATGTGCAAATGATATGATTGATAAGGGATTAATAGCCAACATATATAAACAGCTCATATGATTCAACATCAAAAAAAAAAAAAACCCACCTGATTAGAAAACTGACAAAAGAACTGAATAGACATTGTTTCCAAAAGAGGAAATGCCAGGGAAATCCAAATAAAAACCACAGTGAAATATCAACTCACATCTGTCAGAATTGATCTCATCAAAAAGAACACAAATAACAAGAATAGAGGAGGATGTGGAGAAAAGGGAACTCTTGTGCACTGTTGGTAGGGATGTAGATTGGTGCAGCTACTGTGGAAAACAGTATAGAGGTTTCTCAAAAAACTAAAAATAGAACTACCATATGACCCAGGAATTCCACTCCTTGGTATACGTCCAAAAGAAACAAATACACAAATATGAAAAGATACATGCACCCTAATGTTCATAGCAACATTAGTTACAATTACCAATATATGGAAGCAACCTAAGTGTCCATCAACAGATTAATGGATAAAGAATATGTGATACACACAATGGAATACTACTCAGCCATAAAAAAAGACTGGTTTTTTTTTGTTTGTTTGTGTTTTGTTTTTTTATATGACTCCTTGCCAATCCAACTGAGAGAACTGGGATGTGTCACCTGGTGAAACCCATACAAACACTATTCCTAGTGCCATTCCCTTAAGTGTCTAAACCCTTTGGTTCCTACATGTGTTTTAGCTTTCTAGCATTTTCATGTAGTTATTTTTCAAGAATGTACAACTGCTGTTTATTAGAGACAGGGCAAATTCAATGTAACCTCTACTGCCAACACTAAGAGTAGAACCCCCTGCTGCCAAAATTTACAAATCCAGCTTCAATTTTCAACTAGGTTGTTCTGTATTATTTTCTGCTACCTTGCTTATGTGATCTCCTCTATAGACTAAATCCCATAGACAGTTATAGACTTTGTAGTTCAATTGTACCTTGGACCACATCTCATATTTCTGTGTCATTGTTTATTAATTGACCTATTTTTTTTTCCTGAACCTAGACAGCCAACTGAACAATATGTGCTCTGTAATTTCCAAACCATATTCACAAATGGAATAACCACTCAGAACTCTAAGCAGTATACATAAGGGTATGACAATGCTTCTTCATCCCACCTGAATTTAACCTGTCCTATGCTCTAAAAACTGCTTTATACTACACAACAGCCACTTCAACTGTGCAGACTTTCTCATACTCACCCTTATAGCCAACTGGCATAGTTAATGGATGAAGGAATAACTTCAAATAAGTAA
The DNA here is from genome assembly GCF_963455315.2 of Globicephala melas. Lineage (NCBI taxonomy): Eukaryota > Metazoa > Chordata > Mammalia > Artiodactyla > Delphinidae > Globicephala > Globicephala melas. Next base: position 100,029,052 of record NC_083322.1, read on the forward strand.
TAAATATATTAAAATGTTATATCATTAATTTATTTTCTAATTATTTCTGACATCCATTACATGTTACATAATGGAGAAATTAATTTCAGAGATTAATTTCAGACACTTCCCTTGAGATATAATTTACTAGAGACAGAATGTGTATAAAATAATCCGTGGTTATGGCCAAAGTAATGAAATTCATGGTTACACTTCACTTTTACTATAGATATAGAATAGTGGCCCGATTATAATTCTGAGACATTAACAGGGATGTTGCCCCTGAAAACATGCACAGAAAGTTGTCAAGGCATGATGCATTTGAAGTTATTTTTTCTTTGAAGCTACCTCAATATCATATGGGCTTGAAACCCAAGGAGCAGGAGGTGCCATACCAGTTACAGTCTTTCTAGTGTATTGTATAATAAAGAATTTCAGGAATAGAAAGAGTCTCTTCTGAATGCTGATAAGACCTGAAAAGTGATTTAACATCAGAGCTCTTTTCTGTTCTCTAAGATTCACTTAACTATTAACCAAAGTTTCTAGATGTTTTGTCTTTTCTGTTTTGTGATATAATGAGCTAGTTGCAGGTGAAAAGCACACAAGAGACTTCTTCAATCAAATACACGGTATGCAGTTCCAGAGAGGATGTGCAGCTCAATAGATCACGTAAGCCGCCCTCATAGCCACCTGCACTTGATTTCACTGTCTACAGTTAGTACAAAGTCTGAGCCTATACTTTCTTCTCCATTTAGTAAAATTGGAGAGTGATCAGACTGTGAAATTTTGTAAACCAGCTCTTCATTTATGTTTATGAATCTTATTTCAGCATTTATGAGAATGGTTAATCTGTCCTGCTTATGAAATGAGGCTTAAAAATCCAATCTACTCAAAAGCTGAAGCTGGACCTCCACCCACTCCTACTCACAGAACTACAAAGAAACAGTTAGTTATCTATAATGGCCTTATTTTCTCCAGTCTAGCATAACCAATAACCCTGATGACTGTTTTTATTCTGGGAAAAATAGTTAATAGTACACAGACACAGTAGGGAACAAGAATTAGTCCGGCAAACTCATCTTCTCAGAGACTCTTAAGGGAATGAGTTTTCAAGTATCTCTCTGGATATTTCAAAGGTCAAAGTTTTATGTGTGCCAACTCTTCTGCTACATTTTTCTTACTAAAATATTGTTGTACAATTCTTATCCACTTTTGACCATAGTAGAATTGATTGTTTTGTACATATACCATTCAATATACTGCTTTGAAATGCAGGTAAAAATGCTGTTATAACACTTAATTGTAAAATTAGTAAATAGTACTGCAATTGTACAAGACAATGTAACTATTTTGTAGGATAATTCTAAATTCTTGTTTATATGGGAAAGGTTTCAGCTCTTTGGTCATCTGTGACGTTGAAGCTTTAAGCAAATAAACACACAAGACATACTTTTTTTCACTATGATTATCTTTGACTTTTTTACATTTCTGTGAAAATGTAGTGTGACACATAATATTAGGCTTACTCTTCATGGTCAGTATAGCATTTAGTATTTCTTTGCCTTCTATCTTTTTGCACGTGTCGAGTGTACCTTAAATGTACACTTATGTGTTCCTTATGTGTCCTTCATTTTTTTCCCTAGGAAGCCATATGTAATTCTTTAATTTATCTGTTGAGGACACTTAAAAATCAACCCTCCTCTGTGTCTTAGTTCTTATTCCCTCCCTTTCATCCTTCCTTCCCTCTGTAGTTTTGATACCAGAAAAGCTTTATCAAAAGTCCAGGTTCTTGTTCAACCCATCCAAAATAATTTGGGTGAGGACCACAAAGGAAAACACACAAACACACACACTGGGGCTGAGGAGCAAAGAGAACAGGAAGCAGTTTATTTAGGGCAGAAGCGAAAGTTACACACTCAAAGAAAAAGAGTTTGGGTGTCCTTGTGAGGCTGGGTCATGTGTAGGGCTTTTTGATCCCCCTTTTATCTCATTTTTAACCTTTTGAATGGATGGGGTCTTTTTCATTAGGGGTGGACTATTCATTGAGGGAAAGGTTGAGGTGTGGCCTCGATTGCACCAGGTTTTGTCAGCTCCAGGTCCTGCATGTTTGTCTCCTAAAGCCACTGTACATATTCTCTTAGAGCTGTTTTCCCTTAAATTTTCCCTTACTACTGGAGCACCACACATGGAAGGTCATACAGGGTCATCAGAAACATGGGCATTTTTATTGTTCATGCTCTATGGTTTTCATGGTCAGAGTTTCTTGCTCGGATGCTGCAAAGTTTCTGTTTTAGAGATCATTCCTCCATGGGTCATGGCCTTATTAAATGCAAAACAAGGAGGTGGGTTTTTCTTCTGCCTAATGCCTATGCATGAGGAAGCTGCCCTTGGGTCCAGCCCTGTCTTTTCCTGCCTCACTTTCTCCATTCTTCAGACTTTATTTCCTTTTAGAAGAAACATAAATTCAAGGAAAGTGTAGAAACCACCCAAACCACCATCATAGGTAATCAAAATTTTGAAACTTGTAGGTGTCCTTCTCTTTCACATCTGTATAATGTTACCTTATGTATAATATGACAGCAGATTGAAATCATAAAGGAGTAATCATAGTTCAGGCATACAGATGGGGGTCAGGTGTCTACTGAGGATCTGGTTTCAGACACGTCTCTGCACCACTAAGAACTTGATTCTTCTGTGGAGTGTGCTGAATCCAAGTGAGGTAGGAGGTAGATAGGCTTCAGGCTGAGCAGCTGCGACTGGTCTTCTGCTGACACTTTGAGATAAGGTACCAGCAGGAGCATTGGGTCCTGATTAGCTGAAAGACAGAGTGACCACAACTTATTCTTGTGGTCAAGGGAATTTCCCAGCCTGACACATGTGCAGAACAGGTCCTCAGTCTAGGGATGGGGGCCAAAGGAGGAAGGAGATGCCAGCCCATAATACGTCCTGCCAACTGCCTAGAAACCTTTGCGCTGGAATCCATCTTGGCTGAGAGATGCATGCACACATTCAGGAAGGACCCTGAGTCAGACCAAATATGGGCACAAGAGAGGTGATTGGCCTGAGACAACCTGGAAAGCTACCCCCATGTGAGCAGCGTCAGCCACCTCTATTGCATGCACCTCACTCTGAGTTTGCTCATGTGCTCTTCCACATGTAGTTTGCTTCTAATAAGCACTGTCTTTATTCCACAGTCTTGGTCTCTTTGCTGAATTCTTTCTTCAAATAAGACAAGGACCGAGGTCCTTCTTCCAGCTGTTTCACCCCCAGAATCACAAGGACACCAGCCATTTTTAAAACATCTGCTAGCTGCCACTTAGCTTCTTGCATCTGTGTCTCTGAGGCTACAGTTCTAACAAATCCCAAATAAATAACTTTTTATTTCAATCTGGTCTTCATTTCTGAAATTTTTGTTAACTACACACCATACATACACACATACATACATATACACACATATGATATAAAATTGTATTTGTGTTCTGCCAGACAACAAAACGGGGGGGACTTATCAAGGCAGAAGCCACAAAGTTATTGTTATATGAGGTGTTTATCAAGAATTATAATTGGAGTTGGCCAGAAGTAAGGGGCACTTGTTAAGTAAAGATTGTTTGAGTCTGAAAGAGTTGCATAGTTACAAGGGAGAACAATCTTGGGAAACAAGGTTGCAGTTAACAGAAGTTGTTTTAAAGATGACTGGTGTCCTTGGGTTAGAGATAGTTCACAGAAAGTTCAGGTTCTCAGTGGTACAGAGACATGTTTTAGATCAGATCCTCAGTGGCTGCCCAACTCCATTTTTGTATGCCTGAACTATGATTACTCCATACAATTTGTCATCAGTGGCTATGTGTAATACTGTATTGTGTTTTGAAAATTTATATAAATGGTGTGACACAGTACATTGGATTAGTATCTTGAAAGATAAAAAAAAGAAAAAAAACTTTAAAAAAGGTATCCATCTTGAGTCTCTTAGCCCAGTTCTATCATTTTAGATGCTGTCTATAAGCAGTGTTCAAACTGTGGTTCTCAGGTAGTATAAAAGAACTGTGTTTCCAGATCCTCAGCATCATTGTATGCGCTTCCTAGAAGTAATCCTCTTGCAAATAAGTCTTCGGTTAAGGTCAAGGTGTTCTTGTGTCAATTATTTTGCTCCTATTTTATAAAAAAATTACAAATGTTTATGTAGAAAAAAAGTATTTGTTTGAATCATTAGTTTCATTTTTTGCCTTCAACAACATTGAAAAAGGAACTAATTAAGCTGCGAGGTATTCACTTGCTAAAAGTAATGAATGATAATAGACCACTGTGTCACTTTTGGCATATAACTCAGAAGGAATTAAAAGAATTGAATGACAAAACTCCTCACCTGCTCATTTATTGCTCATTTATTACTTTGCATGAACATAGATACACTGCCTATCTCTAAGAATGATGATGAAGTCTTAGTCGAGCACAAGTAGTACTCACTCAGAGGCACAGGAACACAATGCGAAATAAATCATATTGCTGCCCATTGAGATAAGCATATAGAGTTAAATTATATTTCTATTTTTATGTTTAAGATTTATTAAAATTTATAACACATGTCTCTAGTTTGATCAACTTTTAGTAGTAGCATGGTAATTAATCAATCCAGATTATTTATTAACTTGGAAATATACAATTACAGAGACTTTATAAAAATCAATTTTCATATATAACTTTATAGTACAGATATGATGGCGAGATTAATAAAATAATTTCAAGTATAAAGTATATTATACTGGGATAAAATTCTGTGAGAGAAATGAAATTGAATCACATTAGAGGAGAAAAGATAAAATGTAAAATTGTAAAGAATGTATATTTTAAAGAAATACTTGCACATTATGCAGTAATCTACTGTTTAGATTTTTTTGCAAATATTTCGAAGAGCAGTCTAACAGTTCTATTAATAAATGTTAATAAATGTTAATCAGGTTGGAAATTTCATCCACGGTGACTCTCTAACCTTTGGATGAGATAATTTTACCTGTCAGCTGAAAAAAATCCAAGGTAGTACATTGAATATAAAAATCCTTTAATATTAATAAAAAAAACTGAGGAAAACTGTTCTATAATATTTATTTTTATATGGTTAATGTATGTCCAGGATTCAAGATTTTTTAATACAGTTTATCATTTTCTTGCTCATTATAAAATTATTTTCTATCATATTTCAAGTTCCCATATTGAAGTGATTTCGTTCTGGGCTCAATAGTTTTAATTGGCCTACTTTGTATTTCTGTATCAAAATATGCTCTTTTATTTTTAAGTTTCACTACCTGATGGGTTAAATTCTCTTTATTCTTCTTTAATAGTTGCAATTATGCTTTCATGGTGCCTGAAAATATACAAATTTGTTTGTATAGTTATGTGGCAAAAATGGCTCTCAAAATTTTGATTGAATTTTAAATACATTTTAGAAAGAATTTAACTCTGCTATTTTACAGTTTTTCCCTCAGTGGGTATAATCTACCCCTCCTTTTAGTTAATTTTTTATATCCTTAAATAATATTTCATACATTTTTCTTTAGTGTTCTTTAACCTCATTTATTGGATTCATTTCTAAAAATCTTACAGTTTGTTTGCAATTGTAATTAAGGCTTCCAAAATGTTAAAGTTACCTCATTTATTTTTCTTGGTTACTACAAAGTTGATTTTTTGTTTACTGCTGTACATCCAGCAATCTTACTTAACTCTGGTTATTTTAAATTGTTTTATTTCCATAGTTTCTCTTGCATTTTCTCTTTAAAAAATCATATTATTAGGAAGGAAAATTTAATTACTTTTTCTGTTCTTAGGCATATCTTTCTTTTGTTTGTGTTTGTTTTCCAATTTTACTGATAAATAATTGATATACATCATTGTATAAGATTAAGATGTACAACATGGTGGTTTAATTTACACCTATTGTGAAATGATCACCACAGTAGGTTCAGCTATCATCCATCTTCTTGTATGGGTACAATAAAAAGAAAAGAAAGAAAATAATAAAGGAAGAAAATTTCTTCTGATGAAAACTCTTAAGGTTTACTCTCTCAACTACCTTTCTGTACAGCAGTTTTAGCTATAGTCATCACATTGTACATACACCTTTGGTACTTTTTAAATATCTTATAACTAGAAGTTTTACCTTTTGACCACCTTCTTCCAATTCTCCCTCTCCCCACACTCCACCTCTGGTGACCACAGGTCTAATCTTTTTTCTATGAGAATTTTGCTTTTATAAATTTCACATATAAGTGAGATTATATAGTTTTATCTTTCTCTGTCTACTTATTTCACTTAGCAGAATGCCTTCAATGTCCATCAATGTTGTCACAAATAATAGGATTTCCTTGTTTTTTGTGACTAAATTATATATCATAACTTTTTAATCCATTTATTCATCAATGGACTCTTCAGTTGTTTCCATGTCTTGGCTAATGTAAATATGTTACTATAAACAGGGGGGTAGAGATACCTTCTCGAGTTAGTGTCTTTGCTTCCTTTGGGTATATTCCTGGAAGTAGAACTGCTGGATCATATAGTAGCTCTATTTTTAAAATTTTGAGGATCGTCCATACTATTTTCCACAGTGGCTGTACCAATTTACAATCCAAACAACAGTGCACAAGGATTTCCTCTTTTCCACATCCATAACAGCATTTGTTCTCTCTTGTCTTTTTGATGATGAACATTCTAACAAGCGTGAGGTGATATCTTACTGTGGTTTTGATTTGCATTTCCCTAATGAAAAGTGATGTTGAGCATCTTTTCATATGCCTGTCGGCCCTTCACATATCTTCTTTGGAGAAATGTCTATTCAAGTTCTTTTCCCATTTTGAATTGGGTTATTTGATTTTTGCTGAGTTGTGTGAGTTTTTGTTGTTGTTTTGGATATTAACCACTTATTAGATATATGGTTTGCAAATATTTTTCCCATTCCATAGGTTGTGTTTTCATTTTGTTGATGGTTTCTTTTGCTGTGCAGAAGCTTTTAATAGCTTGATGTAGTCCCACTTTTTTATTTTTTAATCTGTTGCTTGTGCTTTAGGTGTCATATCTAAAGAAAAAACCTTATCAAGACCCACATCAAGAAGTTTTATTCCTTTTTTTTTTTCCTAAGAGTTTCATAGTTTCAGGTCTTACTTAAGTCTTTACTCCATTTTGAGCTAATTTCTGTGAGTGGTATAAGAAATGGATGCAGTTTCATTCTTTTACATGTGAGTATCAAATTATCCTAGCACCATTTATTGAAAAGACACTCTTTTGTCCATTAAGTATTCTTGGCTCCCATAGCAAATATTAGTTGACCAAATATACTTAGGTTTATTTCTGTTCCATTGGTCTATTTGTCTGTTTTCATGACAGTCCCATACTATTTTGATGACTATAGCTTTTTAGTATCGCTTGAAATCAGAAAGTGTGATACCTCCTGCTTTTCTCTCCTTTCTCAGGATTTATTTTGGCTTTTAATGGTCATTTGTGTTTTCTTATAAATTTTAGGAGTTTTTTTGTACTTCTTTAAAAACTTCCCTTGGAATCTTGATAGGGATTGTGTTGACTCTCTAGAGTGCTTCTGGTAATATTGAAATTTTTACATTATTAATTCTTCCAATCATAAACATATAATATCTTTCCATTTATTTGTGTCTATTTCTTTCATCAGTATCTTGTAGTTTTCAGTATAGGAATCTTTCATCTCCTTGGTTAAATATATTCTTAATTATTTTATTGTTTTTATGCTATTGTAAAAGGGATTAATTTCTTTATCTTTTTCAGAAATATTGTTGCTGAATATAGAATATATTGTTGTATAGAAACACTACTTATTTTTTTGTGTTAATTTTGTATCCTGCAACTTTACTGTGATCATTTATTAGATCTAAGAGTTTTTGGATTTTCTATATATAAAGTCATTTTGTTTTCAAATGGGGACAATTTTAATATTTCATTTCCAAGTTTGATACATTTAATTTCTTTTCTTAGCTACTTGTCTAACTAGGACTTTCAGTCTAAGACTTTCAGTTCTATGCTGATTATGAGTGGTGAGAATGGGCATTGATGTCACATTCATGACCTTAGAAGAAAAGCATTCAAACTTTCACCATTGAATCGGATGTTAGCTGTGGGTTTGTCATATATGGTCACTAAAATGTTGACTTAGGTATCTTCTATGCCTTATTTGTTAAGAATTTTTATCAAAAATGGATGCTAATTTTTCTTGAATGATTTTCCTTCATCTATTGAGATGAATGTATAATTTCTTTATTTTATTCTATTAATGTGATGTATCACACTGATTGATTTATCTATGTTGCACTAGTCTTGAATCCCAGGGATAAATTCCATTTAATGATGGTGAATGATCCTTTACTGTGCTGCTAAATTTGGTTTGTAGTTATTATATTGAGAATTTTTGCATCTATATTCAACAGAGATATTGACCTGTGGTTTTCTTATTTGGAGTGTCCGTTTCTGATTTTAATGCTGGCCTCATTAAACAAGTTTGGGAGTCTTCCTTCCCATTTAATTTCTTGGAAGAGATTGAGAAGGATCAGCATTAATTCTTCTTTAAAAGTTGGGTAAAATTCATCAGTGAAGTCATTTGGTCCTGGTATTTTTTTCCTTGGGAGATTTTTGATTACTGATTCAATCTCCTTACAAGTAATTAGTCTGTTAGGATTTTCTATTTCTTTTTTATTCAGTCTTGCTTAATAGTGTTTCTAAGAATTTTTCTATTTCTTTTAGGTGGTCCAGCTTTTTGGCATACAGTTCATAATGGCCTCTTATTATCCTTTAAATTTCTGTGATATCTGTTGTAATGTCTGCTTTTTCATCTATAATTTTATTGATTTGGCTCCTCTTCCTTTCTTCCTTGGTTAGTCTGGCTAAGGGTTGTCAATTTTTCTTTCTTTTTTTTTTTTTTTATCTTTTCAAAGAACAATTTCTTACTTTGGTGAGTTTTTTTTTTATTTTTTATGATTTCTATTTTATTTATTTCTGCTCTAATCTTTATTATTTGTTTTCTTCTGCTAACTTTGGCTCAGTTTGTTCTTTTTTCAGTTTCCTAAGGTGTAGAGTTATTTGACAGCTTTCTTGCTTCTTGATGTAGACATTTATTGCTATGTGCTTCCCACCTTAGAACTGATTTTGCTGAATCCAGTAATTCTGATATGTTTTATTTCTACTTTTGTTTGTCTCAAGAAACATTTTTTATTCCCACTTTAATTTATTCTTTTTTTTTTTTTTCGATACGCGGGCCTCTCACCACTGTGGCCTCTCCTGCTGCGGAGCACAGGCTCCAGATGCTCAGGCCCAGCGGCCATGGCCCACGGGCCCAGCCACTCCATGGCATGTGGGATCCTCCCGGACCGGGGCACGAACCTGGGTCCCCTGCATCGGGAGGCGGACTCTCAACCACTGTGCCACCAGGGAAGCCCTACTTTATTCTTTGATCCACTGGTTGTGTTCTTGATTTCTAGTTTCATGCCATTGTGCTCAGAAACATACTTGGCATGATTTAAATCTTCTTGAATTTTCTAAGACTTCTTTCAAGGCCTAACACATGGTCTATCTTAGAAAATATTCCATGTGCACTTGAGAAGAGTGTGTATTATGCTGTTGTTGGATAGAATGTTCTATTTATGTCTGTTAGGCCTATTTGATCTTTAATACTTTTCACACCCAAAGTTTTCTTATTGATTCTCTCTGTCTGCATGATCTATCCATTTTTGAGAGTGGGATATTAAAGTCCCCAACTTTTATTGTAATAGTGTTTATTTCTCCTTTTAGCTCTCTTATGGTTTTAGGTGCTTTGATTTTGGAGACATAAATATTTACAATTATCATATCTTCCTGATAGATTGACCTCTGTCATCTTTTTACCATTTTTAGTTTAAAGTCTATTTTGCCTTTATAAGTATAGCTATACCTGCCTTTTCTTTTCTTTCTGTTACCATTTGCTTGAAAGTGATGGGGTTACCATTGCATTACTCTCAGACAATGCCTGTCTTTAAGGCTTAGTGAATCTCTTGTAGGCAGCATCTTTTTGAATCTTGCTTTCTTATCCATTCAGGCATTCTATGTCTTTCTAAAAAAATTTTCTTGGAGTTAGTTGATTTACAATGTTGTGTTAGTTTCAGGTGTACAGCAAAGTAAATCAGTTATACATAAACCTATATCCACTCTTTTTTTTTTTTTTTTTTTTTTGCGGTACGTGGGCCTCTCACTGTTGTGGCCTCTCCCATTGCAGAGCACAGGTTCCGGACGCGCAGGCTCAGTGGCCATGGCTCACGGGCCCAGCCGCTCTGCGGCATGTGGGATCTTCCCGGACCATGGCACGAACCCGTGTCCCCTGCATCGGCAGGCGGACTCTCAACCACTGTGCCACCAGGGAAGCCCATATATCCACTCTTTTTAGATTCTTTTCCCATATAGGTCATTACAGAGTAATGAGTAGAGTTCCCTGTGCTATACAGTAGGTCCTTATTAGTTATCTATTTTATATAGCAGCGAGTATATGTCAATCCCTGTCTCCCAATTCATTCCTCCCTCCTTTACCTCCTGGTAACCATAAGTTTGTTTTCTACATCTGTAACTATATTTCTGTTTTGTATATAGGTTCATTTGTACCTTTTTTTTTTTTTAGATTCCACATATAACTGATATTGTATGATATTTGTGTTTCTCTCTCTGACTTACTTCACTCAGTATGACAATCTCTAGGTCCATCCATGTTGCTACAAATGGCATTTTTTCATTCTTTTTTATAGATGAGTAATATCCCATTGTATATATGTACCACAGATACCATAGGGAAACATGATACCAGCTGAGCCTGAGGATCCTGGCAGCCTCTAACAATGTTAAGGGATATAAGACCTCAGAAGAAATTGACCAAAAGCTGATACAATATATGATGGAACCAACCACAGAGATGAAAGAAGACCTCACGGGGAAAATAATCACCTGACATGTGATGAATCTCTAGAGCCCCAGGTTAAAAAAAAAAAAAAAAAGTCAGAATAAATGTTCATTCTGAAATTGTTAATGTAGGAAAAATAGATAAAAAGTGATAGAAGGCCAACTTTTATTATCTTCTCAGATTGAAAGAGTAAAAACAGAAGCACTGAGAGAAAATATAAAAAACATAAAGATAAATCCAAATGATCCAATATTGAGTAAATAAGGTTTTAATAAGAAAGAAAAAAATATGGGAAAATGATGATCAGTTGAAAGCAATTTCATTGAGTTGAATAAAGACTTGATTTCTTGATTCAAAAAGGTAAACTAACTTATGGACACAGTGTTTGAAACAAAACAGCCATAATAATATATACCCATGACGTTTCTAAATGTCACTGATAAAAAGTCATAAAACATAAATACGTTTAAGGAGAATAACATTCACAATCTTTCCATGTATAAAATAACAAATAATGCTATAATAAATTAAAGCAACATATACAAAAAGGAGAAATAGATTATGAGCCTGGAATTATAATTCCAAGATACTTCTATGTTTGAGAAAGAAGGAAGTATATTTTTAGGTATACAAAAACTAAGACTTATTATCACTGTTATAACACTTTAAGTAAATAAAAAAAATACTGTATATGTTAAACAAAAAGTAGTCTTAAAAACTAAAGAGGAAATATTAAATGTCTTCCCTTTGAACTGGAAGAAAATTCAAAGTGGTTGATATGACCACTTCTAGTCAGTATTGTTTTAGAAGTTTGAATAATAAAATAAAGCAATAAAAAATGAAAAAAGGATAACACAAAACTTTCATTATTGGTCAATGATGTAATTGTGTATCAAGAATATCCAAAAATAAATTATTGGAATAAATTATTACAATGAATAAAAAATTATAGCAAGTTTGTTAGATAGAATGTCAGTAAAAGAGGTCAATTGTAATTCTATAAACCTGTAACAAAGAATTAATGCTCTTTAAATATGTCATTTATAATAGCAACAAATTAAATATTTAGAAATAAATACAATAAAATATATAAAAGAGCTTTATGCAGTAAGCTACATTATAGTGTTGCATAAGCTCAAATAAGAATAAATAAATAGAAAATATTATGTTTACATGGATTAGGAGACTCAGTAAAGCTGTTAATTCTCTCCACATTCATCTCATATTAGTGACTTATCAATGAAATTCCAAATAAATATTTTTTAAAAAATCTGACTAGCTAATTTTGAAGCTTACATAGAAAAATCAAATGGACAGGAATAAATAGACTTTCTTGAAAGGCAGAAAAATGTAGAAGTAGCTCCAATATATCAAATTTATTTCAAACACCACATTTAAGACTTCAAGTTCTGCCAAGGAGCAGTAGTTCCATTCTTCCTAGGCTCTCCCTTTACAGCTAAGGACCCTGGAGGCAACACAATAAACACAGAAGTTTCTGAACTATAGAAAGAAGGAGGAGAGCTGCCTCCTTCTCTGGAACTTGAAGAATGCCTTTTTCCTCCCATATATCCTGAGCAGGTGCTCCAGAGACTTCTGTCCTGGGGCCTGCCACAGCAACAGACTAGAAGAGTTTTACAGAAGCCTGATCTTTGAACCAAAGGATGAGGAAAACAATGGCCTGACAACAAATTTTTTTTTGGCAATGCCAGCCTTTCTTCATACACCAATAGGAAAACCACCACTTTCCAAGGTTTCAGAGGAGACCTTTTGGGAAATTGATCTAGCACCATCCCACAACCTACCACTCCACCCCACCCTTAAGGAAGCAGGCAGTGGTGCTCAGGGTTCTGCAAGTGGTGTCAGCAAGTGAGTAGGGAGCTGATCTTCTATCCCCTACACAATGGAAACAGGAGGTGCACCAACTGTCCTCCTGGATAGTCGTGGTGGGGCTAGCAAGGAGCTGATTTTCCACCCACTCCTGGAGGAAGCAGATGGTGCTCAGGAAATTCCAGAAAGATAGTGTTAGCAGAGTCCAGTGTCAAGCTGAACCTCCAGCTCCAATTAGCTACAATGAGACTCAACTGAGGAGGAGTAAGGTCATGCTCATAGCCACTAAGCTTTCCTACACCCCTCTCTGTCCACTGCATGTCATCCAGCTCCTACGGGTGACAGCCTCAGTATACACCTGGCATCAACAAGACTGAACAAGATGGTGCAAGCACCATTAGAGAAAGCACTCTAATTCCCCTCCACCCTACTTCATGTCACCGAGACTCAGGGGGAAGCTGAATGTCCACTTCCAGCTGACAGCAAAGACTGAAGAAGGCAGTATGAAACAACAAGAGCTGTTGCTCTGCTCTTTCCTTCAATCCTTGAGGTTAGCAAGTCCAAGAAGGAAGGTCAGAACCTAAGACAACCTAGCATCAATCAGGCATAATGAGGTAGAAAATGGTGGAGTGGTCAATATTCAGCTTCCAAACATCCTTGATGGCAGAAGGGCCCAATGGGGAGATGTGCCCAAACTCCAACCAGCATTAATGGGGCTGAGGTGGTGGGAAGGGGTACTTGGCACTCTGGGCTTCCCTACCTCTCCTTTTTGGGAGTTAGAAGGATGCACCAGGTAGCTACGCTTCTGGCACCACATTACAGCAACAAATCATTGTGAGTATTCCCTATGTTTTTACCCACCCTGGTGAGATTGGGACTCAGAAAAGAGCTGGTGTTTCCATCTCACTTGGAGGAAAAGAGATGTGACTAAGCCAATACTCCACATTTGAGATGGTGCTTGTGGGGCCCAGAGAGAAGTTCATATACACACACATGTGGCCCTCATGCTACACTTCAACAGAGGCTCCAGATTCTTATAAAACAACCTAAATGTCCAGGATACAATTAAAAATTACTTGTCTTTTCAAGAACCAGAAAAATCACAAAAAAAATGAGAAAAAAGACAATCAACAGATACCTACACAGAGATAAATTAAATGTTGGGATGATCTGAAGTGGACTTTAAAGCAATCGTCATAACAGTGTTTCAGGAAGCAATTATGAGTTCCCTTGAAACACATGAATAACTGGAAAATTTCAAGAAAATAAGTTACAGAAAAGAGATAAATGGAAAGTATAGAACTAAAAAATACAATGACTAAAATAAAGCACTTGCTAGATAATCTCAATAGTAGAAGAGAGATAGCCAAGGATATATTCAATAAATTTAGGACAGATACATAGAATTTATTCAGTATGCATGGTTAAAAAAAGACTAAAAGGGCCTTTCAGACTGAAGGGTGTGGACGGCCACCGAGTGTGCAAGAAAGACATTGCTTTTCCAAGTTCCTCACTTCCAGGCTCGGTCTGCTGGTCAGTATGGCCCACTGAAATCAATGAAATGAACTTGCCTGCCAGAAAAACAAGAAGAAATCCCAGGAAATTAGTAAAAGTGCACACACATTTTCTTGCTCCTGAAGCAGGGCACAGAGGGAGGATTGAGACTGCATTAGTGGCTGGCCAGTTTCCTGTGACTGCTCTCATAAGTGCCCCAGCTTAAGCTAAGTGAACACTCCAACCCTGCTTGCTTCATGACACATCCTCACATTGGGATGAGGTCTTCCATGGCTGAGGAAAGAGCTTGGCTGTGAGATACAGAGGCAGCTAAGACCCTAAGAGGCCTCTGAGCTGAGTGGGGTCAGTCATTACTGGAGTCACACAGGCTGTGCATCAGAAGCGTTCTGGGTTTCTGACCTGAGGCTGATGGCCACAGCCCACACCCTGACCCAGGCAAAGTGCACAAACTAGCCCCTCTTGTGTCAGCACCTCTGGGGCAAGGATGCCATTGCTGGTATGGGGGAGAGCATATAAAAGGAATGGAGCCAGCTCAGACCTGATCCTTAGGGCTTTGGCACCAGCTACTTGGGATCTGTCCCCATCCTCAAGACACACACAGAATGAAAGTGAGGGGATGCAAAAAGATGTTTCATGCAAATGGAAATGACGAGAAAGTGGGGGTAGCATACTCATAATGGACAAAATAGGTTTTGAAACAAAGTCTATAACAAAAGAAAAAGAAAGACATATAATGATAAAGGAATCAATACAAGAAGAAGATATTACACTTGTTAAAATAAATGCACCCAATACAGGAGCACCTAAATATATAAAGCAAATATTAACAGACATAAAGGGAAAAATTAACAATAATATAATAATAGTAGGAACTTTAGCACCGCACTTACATCAATGGGTAGACCATCCAGACCGAAAATCAATAAGGAAACAGCAGTCTTAAATGACATAATAGACCAGTTGGCCTTAATAGGTAACTACAGAACATTCCATCCCCAAACAGAAGAATATCCATTATTTTTGAGTGCACATGGAATGTTCTTCTGGATATATCACTTTCTAGGCCATAAAACAAGTCTCACTAAATTTAAGAGGATAGAAATTATATCAAGCATTTTTCTGACCACATCAGTATGAAAGTTGAAATCAATTACAGGAAGAAAAATGGGAAAAGCACAAAAATGCAAATAATCAACTTTCTACTCAAAAAAACAATGGGTCAATGAAGAAATCAAAATACCTCAAGACAAATTAAAATGGAAACACAAATTTCCAAATTCTATGGGATGCAGCAAAAGGAAATATAAGAGGGAAGTTTATAGCAATACATGCCTACTTCAAGAAACAAAGAAAATCTCAAATAAATAATCAAACCTATAATCTAAAGGAATTAGAAAAAGAAAAACAAACAAAACCCAAAGACAGTCAAAGGAAGGAAAACTAAAGATCAAAGAGAAAATTTTAAAAAGAATCAATAAAAAAGATCACTGAAACTAAGATGTGTTTTTTTGAAAAGATAAACAAAACTGATAAAACTTTAGCCAGACGCACCAAGAGGAAGAGTGAGGAGACAAATAAATAAAAGAGGAAATGAAAAAGGAGAAATAACAACTGGTACCACAGAAATATAAAAAATCATAAGAACATACAATGAAGAGTTATATGCCAACAAATGGACAACCTAGAAGAAATGGATAAATTTCTAGAAACATACAATCTTCCAAAACTTAGGAAGAAATCGACAATCTGAACTGACTGAATATTTGTAGTGAAATTACATTTGCAATAAAAAAAATTCAGCAAGCAAAAATCCAGGGCCAGACAGGTGCACAGAGGAATTCTACTAAACATATAAAGAGCTCATACCTATCCTTCTCAAAATACTGAAAAATATTGAAGGGGAGGGAATACTCCCAGATTCATTCTACAAGGTCACCATTACCCTGATATCAAATCCAGACAAAAACACTACAAAAAAGAAAATTACAGGCCAATATCTTTGATGAATACAAATGCAAACATCCTCAACAAAATATTAGGAAACCAAACTCAACAATATATAAAAGGAATCATATGTCATGATCAAGTGGGTTTTATACCAGGAATATAAGTGTGGTTCAATATTCTCAAATTAATCAATGTGATACACTCATTAACAAAATGAAGGATAGAAACACATGACCATCTCCATAGCTGCAGAAAAAGCATTTGAAAAATTCAGTATTCATTTATGATAAAAAAAAGTTGGTATAGAGGGAACATATCTCTAAATAATAAATTTTATTTATGACATATCCACAGCTCACATCATACTCAAATGTGAAAAGCTGAAAGCCTTTCCTCAAAAATAAGGAACAAGACAAGGATGCCCACTCTCACCACTTCTATTTAACATAGTATTGTAAGTCTAGACACAGCATTGAGACAAGAAAAATAAATAAAGTCATTCAAATTGGAAGGGAAGAAATAAAACTGTTATTATTTTCAGATGATATAATACTATATATAGAAAATCCTAAAGTCCCCACTGAAAAACTATTAGAACTAATAAATGAATTCAGGAAATTTCAAGATGCAACATTAATATACAGAAATCTTTTGCTTTTCTATGCACTAATAATGAACTATTAGAAAGAGAAAGTAAGAAAACAATGTTGTTTAAAAGTATTAGTTGACTATTCAATTGTATCACTGCTCTAGGAAAAAAAAAGGCTGGTATATTCCAGTAGAGAGAGGTAAGCAGATTCATTTATTCTATGGTATAGCTTCTTTTAGCCAGTTCATAATGACACTGCTTTTCTCATGCTGAATAATAACAAAAACACAGTAGAGGAAATTACAATAAAGCCAGGAATCTACCATACTACTCTCTATCAGATCTAAGAAGTTCTCAGTCAAGTATTACCTTCTCTGGGGTGAGGTGGTTGTCTTTAATAGGTGCTGTAAATAATTATTTAAATAAATTGTATTTACATTAACTGTTACCTGTACAGAGAGGGAAAAGTGAAGGAGATTATAGTTCTTACTATGAGAACCTTGTGAATTTCTTACCATGGTGTTGAGAAACCAATCACTCTCATGGCATACTAGAACCTCTGTTCAGCTATTTTAGAGGGAAGAGTGGGCAACAAAAAGTAAAAGACATCTTCAAAATCCAACAAAATGAAAGTTAGTATCAGAACTCTCAGTTACAGAAAACTTCATAGAAGATCAACATGCTGCATAGAAAATATTTCTAAAGAAATAAAAAAACAATAAAAGACTAAATGCTTTCCTTGTTAGATTGGGAACAAGGTAAGCATGTCCATTCACAATGCTGTTCTTCAAGGTAATGCTGGAACTTTTAGCCACTTCAAAAAGGCAAGATAAAGAAATAAGTGACAGGGATTGGAAAGGAAGGTAGAAAAAACATCTCTGTTTTTTCCATTTGCAAATGCATGATTGTGTATGTAGAAAATTCCAAAGCATCAGAATTAGCTCACTAAGTCTGCTAAAACAAGTACCACAGACTAGGTGGCTCAAACAGCAGAAATTTATTTTCTCATGATTCTGGAGGCTAAAATCATCCCAAGCAGGATGTGTTTTTTCTGCAGCCCATTTTCTTGTCTTGTCAATGGCTGTTTGCTCAAATGGCCTTACTCTGTGTGTGCCTGTGTTCTCATCTCTTCTTACAAGGACACCAGTCACATAGGATTAGGGCACATTCTAATGACCATGTTTTTACCTTTATCACCTATTTAAAGGCCCTATCTTTAAATACAGCCACATTCTGAGGCACTGAGGGTTAGGACTTCAACATATGAATTGAGGGGGAGTCACATTTCAGCTCATAACAGCATCTAAAGTAAAAACCCTTAAAACTAACACATGTGTGCAAAAAGTTCACAATATAAAAAATTAACACTCAACAATCAACCACATTTCTATATACTAATAATGAACATATAAAAACAAAAATTAGACTCACAATATAATTTAAAACCATTCCATAGAATGTGAAATACTTAAGTACACACTTAAAACATGTAAGGAATCGGAATGCAGAAAGTTACAAAAAGTAGATGAAAGAAATAAAAGGCCTTAATAAATGGAGATTCCATACTGTGATCATGGATTTGAAGAATCAACATAGGAAAGATAGAAATTCTCCCCAAATTGATCAAATTGATGTTGAAATTTATTGCAAATTTTATTAAAGTGTTTTCTTTTTTTTTATACATAAGCAGAGGATTATTCTAAGGTTTATATAGAAAGCAAAGTAGCTGGAATAGATTAAAATTTTTTTGAAAAATACAAATAAAGTAGAGAATCACTCTACTTGATTTCAACACTTATTATATAGCTTCAGTGATTAAGATTTTGTGTAATTGGCAGAGGTATAGACTCAGATCGATAGAACAGAACAAAGAACCCAGAAGACACACGTAAAATGCCCAGTTGATTTTGGGCAAAGGTAAAAAAAAAAAACAGCTCAAAGGCTGAAGGATACCCTTTCCAGCAGACAGTGCTGGACTAATTGGATAACCACAGGAGAGAAAAAAAAAAAAAAAGAAACTTGACCTATAACTCATACTGTATACAACAATTATCTCAAAATGCAGCAGTTCTGTGATGCTTAATTTTACATATCCACTTAGCTGGGCCATGGTGCCCAGATATTTCACCAAATATTCTGGGTATGAGGGCTTTGGGGATGAGATTTTCATTTAATTTGGTAAAAGCTGAGTAAAGCAGACTGCTTTCGATAATGTAAGCCGGCCACATTCAATCAGTTGAAGGTCTAACTAGAATAAAAACTGACTCCCCCTGAGCAAGGGGGAATTCTGCACCAGAAGCCTTCAGACTTGAATTGCAATGTCAGCTCTTTCCTGGGTCTCCAGGGTGATGGCCCGTCATACAGATTTTGGACTTTCTAGCCATTGTAACCAAGGGAATCAATTCTTTAAAATAAGTCCCTTTCTTTATATATCCATATTCTACTGATAACATTTCTCTGGAGAATCATGGGCCTACATGCAATACTGAATTAGTAATCTTTCAGGTCAAAAAGTAATCAGAGGGCTTCCCTGGTGGTGCAGTGGTTGAGAGTCTGCCTGCCAATGCAGGGGACACGGGTTCGAGCCCTGGTCTGGGAGGATCCCACATGCCACAGAGCAACTAGGCCCGTGAGCCACAACTACTAAGCCTGCGCGTCCAGAGCCTGTGCTCCACAACAAGAGAGGCCGCAATAGTGAGAGGTCCTCGCACCGCGATGAAGAGTGGCCCCTGCTTGCCACAACTAGAGAAAGCCCTCACACAGAAACAAAGACCCAACACAGCAAAAATAAATTAATTAATTAATAAACTCCTACCCCCAACATCTTCTAAAAAAAAAAAATTAAAATAATCAGAGACTATCTTCAGGATCTAGGGCTACAGGAAAAAGAGTTCACAGATCTGGCACTAAAATTATGATTCATAAAAGGAAAAAAATGATAAATCAGACCTCACCAAATTAAAATGCCATTAACAGGATACAAGTCAAAGCCTGGGAGGAAATATTTGTGAACCACTTATCTGACAAAGGAATAATATCTAAGATATATTAAGAACTCTTAAAATGCAACAATAAAAAAAAAACAAAATCTAAAATAAAAAAAAAATATTAACACTACCAAATACTGGTGACAATGTGAAAAAAAACAGATTGCTCATACATTGCTGGTATAACTGTAAAATTGCACACACATTCTGGAAAACTGTTTGGAAGTTTCTTATAAAATTAAACATCCAACTACCACATGACCAAGGAATATTTATCTCAGGGAAATGAATTTTTTTTTTTTTTTAGAAAGCTTAGGTAGTATCACGTCCTTAAACTTTTATTTTTAAGAAGATGTTGGGGGTAGGAGTTTATTAATTAATTTATTTATTTCTGCTGTGTTGGGTCTTTGTTTCTGTGCGAGGGCTTTCTCTAGTTGTGGCAAGCGGCGGCCACTCTTCATCGTGGTGTGCGGGCCTCTCACTATCGCGGCCTCTCTTGTGGAACACAGGCTCCAGACACGCAGGCTCAGTGGCCATGGCTCATGGGCCCAGCCGCTCCGTGGCACGTGGGATCTTCCTGGACCGGGGCACGAATCTGTGTCCCCTGCATCGGCAGGAGGACTCCCAACCACTGTACTACCAGGGAAGCCCAATAAATGAAATTTTCTGTTTACATAAAAGTCTATACAAGGATGTTCACTGTAGATTTAAAAAAATAATACTTTAAACCTGGAGGCCCCAAAGGTTCCTTAGCAGGTGAATGGTTAAAGAAACTGCTTTGTATCATACCATGGAATACTACTTAGCAATAAAAATAAATACATTGTTGATACATGTAACAACCTCAGTGAAGCTCTGTAAAAATATGCTGCTGAGGGAAAAATCCAATCCCCAAAGGTCACATACTGAGTTATTCTATTTATATAATACTCTTGAAATGTCAAAACTATAGAAATGGAGAACATTAGTGGTCCCTGGATGATAGAGATGAGATGGGGGAAGGAAGATGTTTGTGGCTGGGGACAGGCAAGAGCAGAAATCCTTGTGGTGATGGAAATGTTATCTTCACTTTATCAATGTAAATTTCCTGGTTGTGATACTGTAATATAGTTTTGCCAGTTGTTCCTTCAGAGGCAACTGGATAAATGAAGGTATATGGCATCTTTATTATTTTTTTACAAACTGCATGTGAATCTTCAACTATATAAAATTTTTAAAAATGTAATTAAAAAGTTACATTAATTAAGACAAAAACTGGCATTTTTCCAGATTATATTTACTAACACATTTAAAAATTGATTTATGATAAAGATGCTACAGAGGAACATTAAGGAAAAGGCAATCGTTTTATATATTGGTACTACTTAATTGCAAAAACATAGGGTAAAATGAAACTTGGCCCATTCTTCACCCCATAAATAAAGTGAATTTTAGATGAGTTATGGTCATAACTATGAAAAGCCACACAATAACAATTTTGGAAGATAATGTAGGATCATGTCTTCATAGACATAGTTAAGAATGAAGAGTAGAAAAAAATTTCTCTTTTTTAAAATTTTATTGAAGTATAGTTAATTAACAATATGTTAATTTCTGCTGTACAGCAGAGTAATTCAGTTATATATATATATATTCTTTTTCATATTCTTTTCCATTATGGCTTATCACAAGATATTGAATATAGTTCCCTGTGATGTACAGTAGGACCTTGTTGTTTATCCATCCTACATATAATAGTTTGCATCTGCTAATCCCAAACTCCCAATCCTTCCTTTTCCACCCTCACCAAGAATTTCTTAAACAAGATACAAAAAGTTATAAATTCAAGGAGAAAAATGATGTCTTTAATTACATTAAAATTGTGAACTTCTGTTTATCGAAATACAATTTGAAGATAGTCAAGGCAAGTGACAAAAGTGGTGAAGATATTTTGTATGTGTATTCTGATACTGAGATCATATCTATAGTCTATGAAGAACCACCTACAAATCAGTAAGATAAAAAGATACGTAGGGATGTAGAAAAATAAGAGGGATTAAAACAGATATTTCACAAAAGAGATATACAAATAGAAAACAAAGTTATAAAAGAGATGCTCAGAATCATTATAATCAGAGGAAAGAAAACTAAAATGAAATAGCTGCCTCTGCACAGCATACAGAATATCCACAATTAAAAAGACTGAAGTACTACGTGCTGCATCTCTATGGATGCCATCATTTTGGAAATGAACTTAGTACCTATTAAAGTAGGAGCCATAAATTTCACATGTCAATGTTTCTTCTCTTTGGCATATATATTTAACAGAAATGTGTACATGGGTGCCCCAAAATATGTGGATTTAAATTTTATTTGAGAATTATCTTTAAAGTACAAAACCAGGAAATGACCAAAATATCCATTAATGTGTGATGCATGAAGAAATTATGGTATATTCATACAAAAATTATGTTAGGCAATGGAAGTGAATAAAATATGACTGTCTGCAAAACACTCTGAAACTTAAGGTGTTATGTTGAGTGAAAGATGCCAGATACACCAGAATATCCTGAATATACCCAGTTCTATTGTTTATAAACAGAACTTTAAACTGCAGTATATAGGTGTGAATACAAAAATGATTAAGTTTCAAAAAGAATTAATTGTTTCAAAGAAAAAAACAACTTCTAAAATTGTAAAGATAACAGTTACCTTAAGGAAATGAGAGGAGAGTTATTATTGTCAGAGTATATACACATCATGGGCTTCTGATGTGCTGGTAAATTCTAGTTCTTGACCCGAAGAATGATTATATGGGTCATTTATAGTAATTCTTTATGCTAGGTGTTTTTGTTCTAGATATATTTAAAACTTATGAAGTTAAAAGAATTGGTAAATAAAAATACAGTAAGCCACGAAAAGTAATCAGTGAGAATAAATTAAATAATTATATAACATGAACTTTAAAAAATAAACTATTCAAAAAGATTACTCCATCTTTGCAAATAGCTGTATATTACTGTATTGTGTGTGTGTCTGTGTAATTATTTATTTGTCTTCTATTGGGAGGGGGTATTCAGGTGGTCTTTAATTCTGCCTGTAGTATGAGAATTCAAATAAATTGGTCTCTCCCTCTCTGTCTTCCTCCATGATACAGCTTCTCCCATTTGTCAGGGTCACCCTCCTAAGTCATAGTAGGAAACAATGTTGCTTTGTGACCCTGTAGAATATTTCCTGAGACTTTATGTCCTTGAAACAAATACTCATATTAAGGTGACAAAAGAATAATGCGGGTCTTCCCTGGTGGCGCAGTGGTTGAGAGTCCGCCTGCCAATTCAGGGGACACGGGTTTGTGCCCCAGTCCGGGAAGATCCCACATGCCGCGGAGCGGCTGGGCCCGTAAGCCATGGCCGCTGAGCCTGTGCATCCGGAGCCTGTGCTCCGCAACGCAAAAAAAAAAAAAAAAAAAGGAATAATGTGGTAGAAGGAAACATGTATTTATCACAAAAGCATTTATACCTTAAATAATTAACAATAATCAAAATATATGAATTGCCATTACTTCTTGAGGTAATCATGATTTATGACTTCATGAAATTATTTATAACCTGTTTAATAAATCTAAAGTTACACCAAACTTTCAGATCATGTCTTATTGGACTAGGATTTTTTCTTTCATAATAAAAATCCATATCATGTTTCACTAAATGTCATGAAACACCAAATATACCATGATGTGATATATCCAAAATATGGACTAATTTTTACTTCAGAATTTTTCCTTGCACTTTTTCCTGGGTAAATTTTAGAGTCATTTTGGAGATTTTGAAAACTATATTGAGATTTTGACTGGAATTTCCCTTTATTGTTTGTGTACCATTGGTATTTTAAAACTATATTCTGGTTTGCAGCTGTTCTGAATCAGATTTTTTTTCATTAAACTTCTTAAAGTTAAGGCTGAAGTCTTCCTTGGAAACCTTTTCAGTGTCCTCAGTTTGCCTTTCACTCCAACTCAATTTTCATTCCCAAGATTTTTATTTTCTTTGCCGCCCTTTTTCTGTATGTAGCCAGTATAGATAATCTCTGCAAATGCCTGTCACATTATTTTTCCTGTGCAAACCTTAGACTGGTCAATATTGTCACCCTTTTCTCAATTGCATCCTGTTGTCCAAATATTCCTCAAATGACCTGGCTTCTATATGACACTAGTCCCTTTTTTCCTAGCAATACTGATGAAATCTATTATATGATTTTGTGTTTGTTTACTATTTTTTCAGTTTATGTGGATAATTTCATAGTTGTTTTTAAGTCCTTTTATCATCTTCAGAGAGTCTGCAAATAGAGGGGAAGGAACCTCTGCTTTGGTATTAAGAGCGTTTATCCTTCTGATATAAAGAGATTAGGGGTAGGAGTGGTTATAATCACTTAGCCCAATTTCCAGAGGCTGATATCTCTGCTAAATATCTGATGGAGTTGATGTGTTGAGGCATCATGTCCACCCTTAGCAGCCTTGAAAAATTGGAAGCCATTTCCAGAAAGCTATTTTCAACAAACCCAGTTACCAACCTTTTCCTCCATGATTCTTCTAAGTGTTCCTTTTTGGAAACCTGCTTCTCATGCCCTTTTCAGAGGATTTGTAATTTTGCATGTGAAGGGAGAAGGAAACTATTTTATGAGTGAGTGGATACTCAAAAACAGTGTTCATACTATTTTCTGGTTTACTAGATGGAACACACCCTGATTTCTGAACTTAGAAGTAGGATGATGGTGAAGGCAGCAGTGAATACATAAGTGCTCACTATGTTTACTTCTGAGTGGTGAAGATTTTGTCAGCATCAGTTGTTGCTGTGATTTTATTTTCAGTTAAATATGCCATGTGTTTAAGGGAAATTTGCTCAGATTATCAATTGGCTGATACTTTGTTTTGATGTTAGGGTCTTTCATCTCCTCCCACCCACGCCCAATTTTAAAGCATATTTTAGTAAGAATTTGGTAAATGATAAGCCAAGGACTTAGATATCATCTTAACCAGGTAGTTCAAACCCAGCGAACAACAACATAGGGAAATCCTTTAAATCTAGATTATTTTTAATACTTAATTTTACTACAATAAAAACTTGAAAATATTTTATATATTACTCTACAAATTTGAAAAGACAGTACAAGCATTTATACAACCTCTAAGATAATTAAGAGACAGCTATTGTTTTTACTTCCCCAATGAATATAACTCTTTATCTCTCTTTGGTGCTAACAATTCAAAGTTAATTACATAGTTGTACACCCTTAATCACTGTTGTTATCTTTTTATTAATGTATGGCAAATGGCTCAGTTTAGCTTGTGATAAGGAGATGAATTACTGGAGCCATAGAGAATTGAAGAGCTGGAAGTCATACTCTAAATGACTGTGGGGAAAAACAACCTCATGTTGTTTAGCTCATGTTACGAAGTAGTTTATTTAGCTCCATGCTATACAGAGATAAATTCCACACAAATTTATTTAATTTTATACAAGTTGTATTTCTAAAAGGAAATGTTTCAAAATTATTTCCTAGTAGTATAGCTAATGAGGCACGAAATGGATTCTAGAAGACAAATATATTTCATCAACTGGGAAATTTACCCATGGCTCAGTGTTGGCTGATGTCAGTAAGGCAGGATAGGATTCTGAGAGTGTGTGGGTGTAAGGAAATAAAGAAGGTCATAATGCCATTTAAAAAGTGACAGCTATCTAGTTGAATATATACAATTGTTTAAACTTTTTATTTTGAGAAAATTGTAGATTTGCATGCAGTTGTAAGAAATAATATAGATACGCCATGCATCGTTTACCCAGTTTCCTATAAAGGTGACAACTTGCAAAATTATACAATAACATCACAAGCAGGATACTGACATTGATACACTGAAGATACAGAACATTTCCATCACCACAAGGATTCCTTATAATGTTGCCCATTTAGATTCATACCCATCTCACTTTCCCATCCTACATCTGACACTTGGTAACCATTAATATTCTCTATAGTTTTGAAATTTCAGGAATGCTATACAAATATAATCATTCAGTTTGCGACATTTTGATTGGCTTTTTTTCATGCAGCATGATTTCTTGAAGATTCATTGAGGTTGTTGTATATATCAATAATTTATTACTTTTATTAAATTTCATTTCATGTATTTCATTACATGAATGTAACATAGTCTGTTTAACCATTCACCAGTTGATGGACACTTGGATTGTTTCCAGCTTTTACTATTATAAGAAAAGCTGCTATGCACATTTGTGTACAGATTTTATTTGAATATAACTTTCATTTCTCTGGGATAATTACCCAGGAGTGCAATTGCTGGGACATGTTTGCTACACGTTTAGTTTTGTGGGAAATTGCCAAAGTGTTTTCTAGGGTGACTGTACCATTTGACATTCCGACCAGCAATGTGTGAGTCATCCAGCTTCTCTGCATCATTGCCAGCACTTGGTGTTGCCACTGTTTTTTATTTTAGCCATCCTGATAAGTTTATAGCAATATCTCTTTGGGGTTTTAATTTGTATTCCTTAATCATGAATTCTTTTGAATATCTTTTCATGTGTTTATTTGTCATCCTTGATGATCTTCAACAAAATATCCCATCATGAATTTTTTCCCTTTTGGTTATTTTATTTTATTTTCACTTGAATTTTGGGAGTTCTTCATATATTCTAAGCACTAGCCTCTTGTCACATAGGTGGTTTGCAAACATTTCCTCCCAGTGTAGAGCTATTCATCTTCTCAACAGGGTATTGGCAGAACAAAAGTTTTAAAAGTTGAGGACATCCAATTTGTCAACTTTTCCCTTTTTGCTATACACACTGATGTCAGGTCTATGAATTCTTTACCCAGCCCTACATACTAAAGGTTTTCTCCAAAGCTTTTTGTTGCAAATGTTTTAGGAATTAAATTTTTGATTTAAGTATGTGATGCATTTTGAGTTAGTTTTCATATAAGGTGTGAGGTTCAGGACAGGGTTCATTATTTGCCCATGGATATCTCATTGGTCCAGCACCATTGTTGAAGGGCTATCCTCCCTCCCCTGAAATGCTTTTGTACTTTAGTCAAAAATCATGTGGGAGTATTTGTGTGTTTCTATTTTTGAGTTCTCTAGTCTCTTCCATCAATCTAGTGTCTATCCCTTTGTGACTACTACAGAAGCTTGATTGTACGGTTACATAGTAAGTCTTGAAATTCAGTAGATTTAATCTTCTACATTTACTATTTTTCAAAAATTATTTTAGCTACTGTTCCTTTGTCTTTTTATATAAGTTTTAGAAAAATCTTGTCTGTATGTACGTAACATCTTTCTGAGATTTTGAAAGGAATTTCTTTAAACCTAAATATCCACTTAGGATGAATAGACATCCTTATTATGTTGAATTTCAATAAATAAATATTGTAGTTTTCAATTCTAACATCTGTACATGTTTTCTTAGATTTACACTGAGGTATTTTACTTATAATTTTAGATGGTATCACATTTTATATTTTTGTGTCATTGTGTTCATTGACAGTTTATCAAAAAGGGATTGATTTTTATATGTTCACTATGTATCTTATGGACTTTTACACATTTTTTAGTTCTAGGAGATTTTTTTTGGTAGATCTTTGGGTTTCCTCTGTAGACAATCATGCCATATGTAAATATGGACAATTTTATTTCCTCCTTTTTTGCTGTGTGACTTTTATTTCCTTTTCTTTCTTTATTGCACTGGCTGACATGTTTACCACTGTACAGAATATGAGTGGCAAAGGAGACATTCTTGCTTCCTTCCCAATCTTAAGGGAAATGAATTTAACTTTTCATGATGAATTTAACTTTTCATAAAGAGTAGATACTCTTTATCAAGTTGAATAGGTTTCATTCTATTCCTATTCTTTGAGGGGGTTGTGTTTTTGTTTTTGCTTTGTTGTTGTTATTGTTTAATGAATGGATGTTGAATTTTGTAAAATGTATTTACCTCAATCAATATGATTATTTGATTTTTCTCCTGTAGTTTGTTAATATGGTGCATTTGCTTTACTTAATTTTCAAATGTGAACCAATTTTGCATCTTTGGAGTAAACTCCACTGTATCATTTTGAATACAGAAAGATTTTTATATGTTCCTGATATTTATTCACTAATATTTTGTTAAGGATTTTTCCATCTATTTTCATGAAATATATTGGTCTGTAACTTTTTGTTTGTTTCCTTGTTTTGAACTGTCTTGGTTTTATTTTGGTATTGGGTAATACTAGCTTCATAAATTTAGTCTGCCTGTGTTCTCTCCTCTTTTACTTTGTAGAAGACATTGTGTAGAATTAAGTGTTTATGAAAATATTCCAGTTACACGAACTGATCTTAGAGATTTCTTTTTTTTAAATTATAAATTCAACTTTCTTAATATTTGTAAGTTTATCCAAATTATCTTTTTTGTATTGGGTAGGTTGTGATAGTTTGTAGCTTTTGAGGAATTAATTGAAGTTATAAAAGTTATGTGTGTAAAGCTGTCTATTGTATTCCCTTATTATCCTCTTTATATTTGCAGGGCTAATAGTAATACTCTTTTGTTTCAGATATTGTAATTCTGTAGTTTGTGTCTTCTTGATTTCTTCTTTGTCAGTCTATCAAGAGATTTGTCAATTTCATTGATCTTTTCAAAGAAACAGCTCTGTTTGTTGAATTTTCTTCATCGTTTTTCTGTATTCATATTCACTGATTTCTCCTTTTAACTTTATTCTTTCCATTTTTCTCCTTGTTTTTGGTTTATTTTGTTCCTCTTTTTCTTGGATTTTTAGGCAGAATCTTAAATTATCGATGAGACTTTCCTTCTTTTCTAATGCATTTAGTGCTAGAAATTTTCCTCTCAACCTACTTTAACAATGTCATAAATTTTTATATGTTGTATTTTCATTTTCATTCAGTATGGTGTATATTTTAATATACCTTGAGACTTGACCCATGGATTATTTGGAAGTTTGTTGTTTAGTTTGCAAGTATTTGGAGGTTTTCCTTTTATCTTTCTGTTATTGATTTCTAATTTTCATTAACTGTGATTAGAGAATATGCTCTCTATTACTTCAGTTCCTTTACATTTGTTGAGGCTTGTTTTATGACCAGGATATGTCATATCTTTGTACATATCTAGGATTCCAATGACATGAATGTTAATTTTTGTAATAATCCTACCCTTCTATTTCTTCTCTGTTGTTTAGATTGGTTAATTTAAATTGCTGTGACACTGATTCTTTCTTCTGTCCTTTTCACTCTACTCTTTAGTCCATCCATTGAAGTTCAATTACAGTTATTGTATTTTCACTAATATTTCTATTTTATTCTTTATGTCTTTTATTTCTTTGCTGAAACTTTCTATATAGTTAGTGTGGCTTTCTATTTTTTTCCATTGGTTTAAAGTATATTTATAATTTTTATTTTAGAGTTTATGATAGTTGATTTGAAATCTTCATGAGATAATTATAATAGCTCTGTCATTTTTGGTATTAACTTCTATTGACTGTCATTTTCATTCCATTTAAGGTCATCCTGTTCTTGGTATGATAAGTAATTTTCTGTTGAGACCTGCATATTTTAGTGTTACATTGTAAACCTGTAAATCTTATTGAAGCCTTTTGTTTTAGCTGGCTTGCTCTGACCCTGCTCTAGCAGGGGATGGCAAGATGGAGACAGAAAACCACCTCGATACTGGAAGGTGTGGGTAGAAGTCTGGGTTTCCCAGTTGGCCTCCTTTGACACCTAATGGGGAGGGCCTTGTCACCCACTGAGAGGTGGGCGTGCTTCCTTCCTGTTTCCTGCATGCCTTCTTCTGGTACCACTGGGGAGTGGGGTTGCTCTTTGCTGTCTAGTGACAGTGAAAGCCATGATTCTCCACCAGGTCCCTCAGGCAGGAAGTGGAAGAAGCCTAATCATTGCTCAGTGGAGATGAAGCTCCTTGGTCCCCATTCAGCTTTCTCTGACACCACCCAGCACGAGCTAGAGGTTCCTTGTTAGAGCCGATAAGGGTGGAATTCTAAGTTCCCCATGTGGTTTTTGTTGGCATTTGAGGGGTTCTGGCCCCAGGTTTTCTGTGGTGTTGGCTGGAGTAGAGTGGTTATTTTTTCTAAATAGCTTAGGTCATTCCAGAAATAACTGCAACCATTAAACTTCCTCTCATCCCCATGACTCTCCATTCCTGCCTCCCCTATTTCTCTGACTCTGGATGTACAACCTATCACCATATTACCTGGAAAAAAATCTTATGTTTCAGAGGAAAATGTCTCACCATGGTAGAATTCTTTAACACATTTTAAGAAAGGACTTGTAACATTCTAACCTCATGTCTTAGGCCTATTTAATTCAGATGACCTAAAAATACCATCTACTTTACCTCTGACCTTCATGACTGAAAGTTTGACCTTTTCCTCATTAGAAATTACCTTGACCCTGAAAACTAATTCTGGAATATCTAGTTCTCTTAAAAATCATTTGTCTTTTCTACTCTCACACACCTAGATATTCTATATTGTAAATTCAGATGTTTCTTTTGTTCACCTAGTACAATATCCCAATTGTGACTTTATTTTCACTCCAATGAAGCTTTGAGACAATGATTCAGCTGCTTTCTTGCTAACATTCAAAACCTTCACATCGGGTACATATGACTATCTTCCTTTTAAGCTGATACACTTACAATTCTTAGGGCTAAGAGAGAACACTGCATGACTTAAGACAATGTATTTTTAGATTTATGGCATTTGGTCTTAGCTGGAGTCTCAGTCCTCACCGGCAATCATGTTATATAAGCTTATCTAAAAAGTCCTTTCATGCTCTGCAAAAGTTATCCCCTATCTTCCCATTCTCTTCAAATCCAAACCTCTTTCACACCTTTTCACTCAACAAATTAATTATAAAGCCACAGGAATTTATATGCATACAATAGTGTAAGAATAGACAGATAACTTAATTGAGTTTAACACAAAGCCTAAAATATAGAAACAAATAGATACAAATTAAGATGCAAAATAAAGGTGGCATTTCCTAGCAGTGGGAACATAGATGGATTATTAAGTGTTTGCTATGAGAACAACTGACCAGCTAAGTGTTTCCATGACACACTCATATCTATATATAAATAAACTCCCTTAATTTAGGTCTCCAGGAATACTACACCACTTGTGGTTCTCAGGAAATTACTGCCTATGTTATACCTCCAGGTCACTGAATATTATAAATCCTCTGCCTAGAATTCCCTCCTATGATTTTATCGCAAACTCTACCTTACTTCATCTTAAAGTCATTTTCAGCTCACTCAGATTGAAGTTTTCCCTCCTGAAGCTCCACGGGGACTTGTGTATATTCCTGTTATTTTGTTGTTTATAAACATGCTCTCTTCATATCTGAAATGCCCTGAGTTGCAAGAAATCATGTTTATCTTTAATCCCTTGCTCAGTAAATGATAGGGGCTAAGCAATGTACTAATTTTTATTTGGAAATCGTTCATGCATTTATTGCTTACTATTAGTGGAGAGGATGCTGCGAGTTATGAGAGACAGAGTCATGGTAAATAAGACCAAGGACCTTCCCTGGGTGGTTCCAAAGCCCAGTGGTTGAGGCAGTTTGACCTACAGGAAAAATTAAAGGATCTTAGCCTAAAAAACAGAGCCATTAAGATGATTTAATAACAGAGTGTGATCATATTAAGTTTAGGAAAGGATCTGCATTAAATGATTCTGTATCATTAGAAGACCTAAAAAGAATATTAAGTACTCTTTGAAGAATATGTCTCTATAAATAGTTGTTATAAAAAATAGGGTTAGTTCAGGGTGCACAATTATTATTTCTGGTGTGATTTCAAAATAAGAATGAATCAACTTGCGTTTAATTTTTTCCTGAACAAGGATGGTGTGGAAGTAGCTTTTTCCTTTGCATGTTATTTCATGCATATTTTATAATTTTAATTTTATTAGTGCTTGACAACAAGTTCAAAGGAATATTTATTTGGATTAATATTGATATTTAATGATATCAACTTGAAAATGAATGATAATACATAGTAAATGTCTCTTGTATAAAACATTTATGGAGTTATAAAATAGGTCTTATATATTTATGAGTATTCAAGTGTTCCTGTTCAGTTATTATACTAAAGATAACTAGAGAATGTCATTCCTATTCCAGGGGATTATATGCATACTATCTTCAATACAAAGTCACACCTCAACAAACTAGATGAATTCAGACCTTTAGAAGTTGTGACATTTGCTTATAAATTTAAACTCTGCCCCATAGCTATAAGAATAAATTAATAATCTAATTAATATTTGACAGATATTTCTTATAAGAAATATGGTATTAAAAGATATATTAAAGTAGGAATACAGTAGGAAAGACATTCTTCCTAATAACATTTAATTTGCTATCATGACAATAAGGTTCATGGAGTCCATGCAATTTGTATTATAGATCTAAAATACACATCTTTAATCAAGGAAAAGGCCCTAAGGCAGAAGTAATACTCTCATTGACAAAGGTTAATTGATAAATTTAGTGATGGAGAAGGAGAATGATTCTGTTTTAAATAGACAATTAGGAAACAAGTCCAATTAATAGGAAAAAACCCCACTAGCAACAATGTCTCTTTAGATAGGAAAATTTTTAAATGTACATGCCTCAGTACAATTTTAATTTGGTAGAGACCTTTCTGGGTCAGTTAGTTAAAACTAATTATTCAGGTTTACTCACCATCTAGGATGAGTGGCACCAAACCTCCGAAGATTTCTTACCCTCCTGAATTTAGTTTTCTCAAAATGAAACTGGTTGCCTAGGAAAGAAGATGCTGTTGCATTGGTTATATTCAAATATATGTCAAGGAATATGTTGACAGCACACATACATTATAAGAAGTACTTAACTCGTGTATCAGTATGGTGACAAATGGATCCCCACATCGAAAAACTTGCTCACATTGAAATTTAGGTCACTCAGTTAATGAACCAAAGGAGGAATCTCATCTGTATGATTCTTCTGAAGTAAAATTGCAATCATGCTAGTTTATTGAGATTTGATTTGCATTTAATTGACAAATCATTGTTCAGTTTTGCATAATCATAACATCACACCTAACCAAAAACAGCAAAGAGGTGAAAAGAAACACTTACATAATACTGGAATGTTATTTGAAAGTCTCCATAATCCCCATACATACTCCTGGCCGACAGGGATGATACCTATATATCTTCCCTTTGTCAACTCTCACTTGTTTATTCAGCATTGTGTACCAATGCTTTTCATGCTTGTTATTTTGTGTTTGCTGGGAGGAGACTTGCCTGTGTGATGAGTGTTGGTTATTCGTTTCTCAATAATGCTTATACTTTATTTTCTCTGTATATAGGCAAAATGGCTGTGAGCTTTTTCTTAATTAAAGAAGAATTTATCAGCATACATTTATCCTAGACAAGTTATGCGCCGGTTTTAAACATAGTCTTATCGAAAATTAAATTTAAAAACATAAATTATTTTAAAACAAAGTAATGCATATTCAAACTATTTTCTTACTAGTTATGTTATGTTTTACTATTATCTGGGCTGTTGGGGTTATGTATGTCTATTGAACCTGTATGGTGGAAATAATGTACTATAGTGTGTTACTGTATATCATGTTGGTAGCTTGAAATTACTCACAGTAGGAATAGATGCACCATGGAAATCAAAAAACTCTCCAAATCGGAGTTTGATATGTTGTTTCTTTGACTAGTTTAATTCTCTGATATAAGGTTGGAAGATGGGCATGGGTAGACAGTACAAGCTGTTTCCGCATCCAGTAAAATTTCTTTAACTCAAACGTTTCGAAGTGATTTGGTTTTGTTGACTATCTAGTCTCAAAAAAAGTGAAAGGAGAATGTAATTAGGAAGATTAAGCTTAAAAGTGTGATATGCCGGTAGCCATTACATCATAGTGTAAAAACATTGAGGAATATTTTTAGTATTAGAAAACTTATATCCGGCTTAGTAAATAACCCACTTTTATCAAAGATGAATGTCTCAACATATGTATCCTTATTCTCTCCACACCTTCTTTCACATTAGTGTACAAAAAGGCATCAACAAACATTTATGTCAGAACTACACTCATGTCAATTTCAACCCCAATTTGGCTACAGATAGAGGAGCTTGGAAAAAGCTCTAAACATCTGAAATAAAGAAACTTTACTGGATGCAGAAACAGCTTGTACCTTCTACCCATGCTCATCTTCCAACCTTCAATCAGAGAATTAGACCTCGTAATGGAGCAGAAAGCATTACGTTTATCTCCCACAGAGTAGCTTTCAAAGAAAGTCTACCTCATTTTCTACATCCACTCAGAAGACTGTAGCTTCAGGTAACACAATAGTTTCAAGGAGGAAAAGAACAGAATGTTCTCTATATAAATTGTGGTATATAGGGGAACTTTAGAAACACAGAAACACTGGAGTCTTCAAGACACAATTTTTGACATAACAGTAATGCAGTATTTTTAATACAATCATAAACAAATGTAACTCTTCATATTCAGTGGACAAATTAGAGTGAATTGTGAGAAATGAAATTCAGCCTAAGATATATAAAAGGGAAACTTATAACACAAGTGGCTTTCACAGTTAAAAAAATAAAACAAATGAGTCTACAGGGTTAGTTAAGAAGGTTTGAAAATCTAAACTACGATAAACTTTGAGAGAAATAACAGTAATTTAAAAAAAATTAGAAAAATGAAAATCTGGTGTCAATTAATGATCAAAGACTGGTTATTAAAATAAATAAATAAAATGGATAAACTTCAAACAATTGAATGAAGGAAAACATAGAATACCTGGGAGGGACTTCCTTGGTGGTCCAGCGGTTAGGACTCCATGCTTACTGCCAAGGGTCTGGGTACAATCCCTGGTCAGGGAACTAAGATCCCACAAGTTACACAGCATTGCCAAAAGGAAAAAAAAAAAAAAAAGAATACATGGGAATAATCAGTAGTTGAGACTTACAAAATTTTAGCTTGTATATTGCTATGTTTTTATTTTCTGTAGTAAGTTTCCATAAAAACTAATGACTTCTAATGGCTCCTAAATTTATCTCAAGATGTTGAAACAATTGAACAGAGCAAAAAAAAATAAAAATAAAAAATAAAAGGTTATAAAACTGTCTCAGAAAAGTACTGGTCAGATGGTGATGTGAGCTAAAGCTTTTCATGACCAGATAATTTCCACTATAATAAATTTTAGTTGATTTTTTGGATTTTGTGGACACAAAAAATAAAAATTTTTCTCAATTCATTTTATGAGATTAGCATAGTCCTGATGGCCACAGATGAAAGAAAAAAATCACAAAAAGAACATGGTGGTCCTTAATCATGAAATACATACAGTATAATGAAGGATTCCCTATATCTAAGCCAATAATAAATGGTGATAACATTTATTAAAAGACTGTGAGAGTAATCATACAGTATTAATCAATTAATACATTTAAAACTGGATAATTCTTAAAACTCTTAGGTTATGAATAAAAAGTCATGGAAAATTTAACTTCTCATTATAAAAAAATCAATGTAAGAAATAATAGAGTTTTACTTCCTTAGTATGGTATATTGTCAATAGCAAGCATAAAAAATGCTGAAGCACTACAGGCTTCACCGTTAAACTCTTTAAAAAGACAAGGTTATTCATTGTATCACTACTACAGAACATTTTTTCTTGGATTTCAGCCACTGCAATAGAGTATGAAAAATGTAATTAAATGTACTCATCAAAACTGAGTAAGCACCATTATCATTATTTGCTACAGGAATGGTTTTGTAACTGAAGATTTAAACAAATCTTCTGAAACACATTGGAGCTAGAAAAAAAAAAGAAAATTAAGTTGTAAAATGACAAAATGAAGATTAAAAATTATACCCTTCATAGCTTATGTGGAAAAGCAGATTAAAAAATTAAGAATATAATTCATAATCATATTAAAATATTTCAAAAAATTAGGAACAACTGTTTACTGTGCAAGACCTATGTGAAAATGTTACTAAATGCCATTGGGAGACATAAATAAATAGGGAATAAAATGAGAGGTTGTCTTATTCTTTTATAGAAAGAATTAATATTGAGAATGAATAAATTCTCTCCCAATTAATCTTTAGAGAGACTACATTTTCAACCAAAACTCTACTGTATTCTTAATGTGCTTAAATCATTTAAGAATTGTAACATAGACACTGTAATATAAACATCATGAAGAGAGTGAAATGCTGTTGTTTTTGTAGTCTCTTGCTAGAAATAATGTCAAAGTTTACCCTCACCTGAGTTTCCCATTTTTTTTTAGCTGTTTGAGCGACATCCTGCTGGACTGCTGAGTAACTCAGCTCCTTTCAGTGTGTCTCAGGAGATTTCCAAAGAACACTTAAGTGCCTGTATTATCATATCTGACCTTTGTCCAGACTGTGGCTTCAGGCTTCTGCACTCTCCCAGGTAATCATCACAGCCCCTTCAGCTTCATTACCTTACATGTGTATATTCTTTTGTTATCCAAGGTAGAATTAATAAAAGGCTGGCATTAATGACATTGTATAATAGGCCTGTCAGAAGAATTCAGGGCATTAGAAGGGATTTACAACATCGAAAAGTAAACTTTAAATTGCATATTACCTGCCACCACCACTCTCCAGCAAATGGAACCCCTATGGTCAATTCGCTCACTGAGACACAGCCTGCTCTGCTGTCGTATTGTTGGCACCCATCTTTTACTCAGATTAGCATCTCCATCAACTTTCTCCCTTATCATTTTTGGGCATAAATCCCTATCTATTGGATCACCAGAAGTAACCTTAAACTTCAAAATAATTTACTTCTCTCTACAGAAATGATCATCCCTCTCTTTTCATTTAAAAATAACTATTTAGATCACTTATGTCTCTTACTTCTTGAAACCGTTCCTTCAGACTAGATTCCAAGCCTTTTCATATTCCAAAGTTTAGGGAAAGTATATTCCTAAAGGAAAGTGCAGTGTTTCCCAGATCACTAATAACACTCTCATCCCGGGCTTCCCTTGTGGCGCAGTGGATGAGAGTCCGCCTGCCGATGCAGGGGACACGTGATCGTGCCCCAGTCCAGGAAGATCCCGCATGCTGTGGAGCATTTTATTTACTCTATTTTATTTACTTTGTTTAATATATTTGTATGTGTTTCAAGTAACAACCCAATAAAGTGGGTTTATTTGTTTTCAATTAATTATTTTGTTGATGTCTTAAATCTTGCTCAGCCATGGCCACAGAGCCTACGCGTCCAGATCCTGTGCTCTGCAATGGGAGAGGCCGCAACAGTGAGAGGCCCACGTACCACAAAAAAACAAAAAAACAAAACAAAAAAACCACTGCCATCTCTTAAACTACAGCAAGTGCTACAGCATGATGTGTTCAAACAGAAGTGAATGTGTAAAAATGTGAAAACTTGAATAAAATACAGATGGAAATTTATATAATTTAACATGACTGAGGACTTCCTAAGCCTGACTCCAAGAGTAATTGTTTAATTAAAATATCGATAAGTTTGATGATTTAAAATATTACACCTCTAATAGAAGGAAGCAAAAAAATAATTAAAGAACAACAACAACAGCAAAAAAAAGATGAGAGGAAGGGAGCTAAAGAAACATTTATAGTAAAAGAGAAAAGAAAATCAGAATTATGAAACAAATACTTTTAAATGGGAACTCAAAAAATACTTCCAAAGTGTATAAAGACTAAGTACTAATATCCTATACATAAAACAGAATTTAATAAAAGTATCATAATTCACAATGAGATAAAAAAGCAATTCACAGAAGAAGAAAAATATGTGGCCAATAAATATATAAATTATTTATATACATGACACAAATAATTTTAATTTCTTTTATCAAATTGGCCATAATGAAAAAAGAATGATCAATTCCAGTATGGGTCTATGTCTGGCGAACAATGGACACTTAAATATTCTAGAACAAATGTAAACTTGATATTTTACTTGGGCACAATTTAGCAAAAGACAGAAATATGTGTAAACTTTGATACAAATATCATGTGGAAATAATTGAAACTGCTTTTGTTTATCACAAGCTATTTTTTCAAAAATCATTATTTAGAAGAGCCAAATACAGCTTGACCTAAGTAACTTACAATAATAGAGCAATAACTAAAGCCAATGTAGTATTCTGCATTATGAAATGCAGAATGCAGTATGGTAGTCTTCACACAGCACAAGGATAGAACAATTTCCTATAGCCTGATCAGGCAAATGAGATGTGATAGAAACTTAATTTCATCCATACAGTGCCATAAAAATATAAAACTTCTATTTTATTTACTTTGTTTAATATATTTGTATGTGTTTCAAGTAACAACCCAATAAAGTGGGTTTATTTGTTTTCAATTAAGTATTTTGTTGATGTCTTAAATCTTGCACTAGATGGCGTTCAATTATTGTCACAGGTAGATAGAAAAAGAAATAGATGTGTGGGCAGGGCTAGATAGGGAGGTAGGTAGGCAGACAGGAGATATACACATGCATGCATATATGCATACATAATAAATAGAGAACCTTGACTACATTAGCCCTCTGTGACACTTATGAGAGATGTACACAAAAGACACAAACCATACAATTAATGTCCTTCACAGAGATACTAAGAATTATTTATCTGATTAATATTCATATATAATATATCTCTTTAAAACAGAAGTTTTAAACTTCGTTCAATATCAGTAAAATTAAACAAAATTTAAACTTTCTCTTAAAATCACCTCTCTGCAGTAACAAGAATTCTCATTCTGCTCCCCTCTGAAAGCATAACTCAATAAACTGCCTAGGAAACCACCAGTGCCCCATGATCGCACCCAATGGTGCATATCAGATTAGCATCAAGGGGAAAAATCATGTACTTAGGACTTCTATCAAGGAAATCAACTTGCTAATGGAATTTTCTCACAGCTTACTGGAAGCAAAGCAAGGTTATATTAAGATAATGTGAAATAGATGAAAAGAATTAAAGCTTCAAGGGATTTGGTTCCTTTTCTTAATAGACTTTTATTTTTTGGAAGAGTTTACACTGCACCCAGTTTCCTCTATTGTAAATGTCTTACATAAGATAGGTTCATTATGATTAATGGACCAATATTGATACCTCATTATTAACTGAAGTCCATAGTTTATTTAGATGACCTTACTTTCACCTAATGTCCTTTGAGTGTTCACGGATACATCCAGAATGTCACGCTTATTTGTCATGTCTCGAGGCTCCTCTTGGCTGTGGTAGTTTCTCAGACTTTCCTTGTACTTTACAACCTTGACAATTTTGAGGAGGACTGGTCAGGTTTTTTCTTTTGCGAGGGTGCCCACTATTAGAAATTGTCTGTTTTTCTCACAATAATACTGGAGTTATGGGTTGGTGGTTGGAAGATCAGAGAAGTAAAGCTCCTTTTTCATCACACTGTTGCAAGTGTAGCTCTATCAACATGATTGAGGAGTACTGACCTTGGCCTTGATCACTGGGCTGAGGAGTTGTGTGTCTGGTTCCTTTACAGTAAAGTGACTTCCCCACTGTACACTATGGAAGGAAGTCACCCCCTTCCTGAGGACATGTATTATTTGGAATTATTATTCTTCATGGGGGTGTTGTCTCTTTTTCCCCATCAGTGTGGAGTCATAGGTATTTATTATACTAATATGCCCCTGGCTCATCTTGTGTATTTATTGGCCCCATCCTAAAATCATCCCTTTTTCTAAAGAGCCATGGTTTCTTTTGTTGGAGAATGGTATTAGAAACCAATATCTGAGTGCAAGACATTTTTCTAGATGCCTCTAGAATGTCATTTATTTTAGACCCTCCTAACTGATAGAGCAAAAAATATATATGTGTATACTAACCCATGCATATCACATATATATGTAAAATATTTCTATATGTAACCATTTGTGTCTTTATGAACCTAAATATGAGTTTATCCTGATGTCTCCACTCTAATTCATTATCACATGGATCACTGTAGCTTCCTCCTCTTACTACAAATTCTCACTCCAATAGTGAGAAACCTGCCATGCATCTACTTGATTGTTGCATTCCTGCAGACATCTACAACAATGTCAAAGTTGTTAACATGTATCTCTGTGGGAAACAACTTCATCAACTAGAGTATGGTGTGTATGTGCAATTCCTTTTGCCTTTCATCTTACACTAATTTCCAAAGATATATAGATCAGTTCCTTTCCACCATCTTTGTCAGTGTGGTTGTTTCATACATTTTGCATACAGTTAGATTCTCTTGTTACAGTCTGTATCCTCCCCAGGGATCCCCCAGCTTTTAAAATTTGCCTACATTAGGGTTAGCACTTTTTGCTGTACAGTCCTATGGATTCTGATAAATGAATAATGTCTTGTATCCACCAGTACAGTATCATACAGAGTAGTTTCATTGCCCTAAAAATCCCCTGGGCTTCACATATTCATCCCCCTGCAAACTCCTGGCAATCACTCTATTTTTAACAGTCTCTATAGTTTTCATTTACCTGAGTGTCGTATATCTGGAATCACACAAAAGTATTCTTTTCTCACTAGCTTCTTTCATTTATCAACATGTATCTAATGTTCCCACAGCTTGATTGTTCAATCCTTTCCACCACTGAATAATATTCTACAGTGGGATGTATCATAGTTTATCTATTCAGGCACTGAAAGACATTTTGACTGCTGCAGATTTAGACAAATTATGAAAAAAGCTCAGATAACCATTTGCATGCAGGTTTTTACGTGAAAATAGGTCTTCAAGATTGCATTGACTCTTTTCACCCTTTGTGTTTTCATGTATATTAGAATAACTATAATGCCACACACACACATACACACACACACATGCACACACATTTCTATAAGAATCCTGACTCAGATTACTTAAACACTATGATCATTTGGGAAGAACTGGCATCTATGATACTGTCTTGCAAACTGTGATTATAGTATTTCCCTGTCACAGTATCTGTAGTATATCTCATTGTTTGTTTGGGTATTTTTTTTTTGTATTTGTTTATTCTGGAATATTGAAATACTGTCCATTCTTGTACATTGACATTGTTTACAGGGATTTCAATACATTGACATTGTTTACAGGGATTTCAATAAATTCATTATTATAATTTTAATATTTTATAGATTCTTTTGGAATTTCTACATATACACATATTATTGGAAAATAAGGACAGTTTGATTTTTTCCATTCCTATCTTTATGCTTTTCATTTCTTTTCCTTACCTAATTGTACTGAATAAGGCCATCAGTAAAATGATGTATTGATATGGTGACAATAATTTCCCTTGTATCATTTCTGATCTTGGTGATAAACTTTCAATACTTCATCAATAATATTTCACCAAGATACTTACCTTAGAGTTTTTAATATACTCATTAGCAGTTTACTTTTCTTTTAATTCATGTTTCACTAAGATGTATTTTTTAAAAAATGAATATATACCATTTTATAAAACGGCTTTATATTCACTTTTTTCCAAATATGATTTATAAAATTTTTTCTAGAAACGTTTTCTGTCAATTCAGTGAGTTACATGAATTGGTTTTGACTGTTAACATACCTTTTTTTTTCTTCCTGGAAAAACTTACTCATTATTTTTATCTTTTTTTTATGTACTACTAAATTCTGTTTGCTAAATTTTTATGAAAGAGATTTTGGCTGTAATGTATCTTTCCTAAAAATGTTCTCTCAGGTTTTGGCATCAAGATTATAGTGATCTCATGTAGGATTTAGGAAATGTTCTCTCTCTAGTTTCTGTAAATGGTAGGGTCAGATTGAAGATATTTGTTCTACATATTATTGGAAACATTAACAAGACAGGTAAACTGGGCTACAGTTTTACTTGTATAACAACTTTCAATAATAAAATTGATTCCTTTAATTGATATTTGACTGTACGGTATCTTTACTTATTTTTATTTCATGTTTGATAAGTTGCATTTATTTTCTAAAAACTGCCTCTATCATACATTTTGTCAAATTAATTATTATAAAAATATCCATCATATGCTCTTATTTCCTTTTTAATATAGTATGATTGATACCGACCAGTGTTCTTGGCCTTCCCCAGCATGTAGAAATTGACCAGAGGCCAGACAAGAGATTCAGGCAAGGCTTTATTAAGGCCCCTGCTGCAGCAGGGGTGAGCGAGAACAAACAACAGGTTCCCTTGCTTGCTTGCTCCCTGACGGGGCGGGGGGAGGGGGGGAAGCTTGTTCCTTATATGGGGTAAGGGTAGGGGTGTGTCCAGGGGTCAGGCCGGAGGCGTGGCTTAGGTGTTTTTCCCACCACTTAGGTGGTGGTGTGTGCAGGGGGCATGCACAGTACCATATTTTTGCTCCAGGGTCTTCAGAAATGGCTGTTGGTTTTTTTTGTCGTTTTGTATCTTTTGGGTCCAGAATTTGCCCCAGCTGCACACACACACAGTTATTGTTAGTCCTATATAGTTTTTTTGTATTTTGGTGCTTGAGGAGATGTATGTCCGGGTGCAAGCACCGCAACACTGCAGCAAAGGGTCCCAGGTCCCAGGCCTGTCTCATGATTACATCTTCTGCATTCATGATGTTGGTAATTATATTTTTTCTACATTTTTTCTTAAGCATTTTGCTATGAGTTTATCAATTTTATTAATCTTTTCAAAGAGCCAACTTTTCACTTATTGATTTTTCTCTGTTTTACTCTTATCTTAATGTAATTAATTTCTGTTCTTATATTTATTATTTCATTTTGACTAATTAATTTTTAGGTTTGATTTGTTCTTTCCATTTCTTAAACTAGAAATTTAGATCATTGATTTACAGTGTTGTAATACTTTTCAAATATATGCTTACATAAATTCACACACTGATAACTACTTTTGCTGGTTCTCAAAAGTATTGATATGTTTTAACCTCATTATCATTCAATTCAAAATATATTTTATACTGGCACCACAATTTCTTATTTGAAGTATGGTTTATTTAGTAATCTCCAATTTTGTATCTAGACATTTTGGCATTTTTCTGCTTGTATTTTTTGTTTACTACAATTATTAGTATAATTAAATTAATATCTACCAAACTTATTTTCTCATCTCTTATATCTTCAGGTGGCATCCCTGGTCCTGAGAAAAGGCTGACTTCTTGGAGTCTAGCCCTTCACTCAGTTGGTAAGTGCCTCTGAGGATGGTTGCAAATACACAGCTAACAGATAATAGATTCTTTCCTTTGGTAGAATTTTATTCCTGTTGGTCTGTGTTCCTCCTGAGGTCCTCTGATGCTTTTACACATATGATTTCCATAATTCGTTCAGCTTTTCCTGCCTATCTGAGTGAGATCATTGACCTGCCATAGACTATTCCAGTCTACTCACATTTGGGAGCTTAATAAACTTTTTATGCTACTCCTCCTGCTTTGAAAATTGTGTCTGTCTTCTATTTTCATGACATACCAAAATGGTATTCATGCATCTTTTTCTGTGATACATCCCTCGAACTAATCTAAGCATGTTCATTACTTTCACGACCATAGATTAAGTTTATCAATTTATAAATAGCTTACAGTAAGAATATTAAATTAATTTATAGAGTATGCTTACTTTTTTTTCCTAGAAATCGTTTTAAAGTTGCTGAGTTACTATCTCCAAAATAAATTGTTCTTCATAAGCATTTCTATTGATTGCATGTTTTAACTCCTTTTTTCACTTGTACTTGGTGCAGTATTGAAGGTCAAGGAATGCTCATCATTCTGTTCATCACTTCACTCAAGGGATTTGCATTAGCCAAATGCGATAACAAGCCATGGGATCATCACATGAGGACTGTGATCTTTCAGTGCATGTATCTGGAGACTGCATCTTTGTACACGCAGTGTGACAGTTTGCCCCACTTGAACCATGCAGCAGCCTAGCTACACATACATTTAGATTTTCCTACATGAAGACCCCTTCTTTCCAAATGTTAACCATATTTTTTCTCTCTCTTGTATAAACACATAATTTCATCCCAAATTTTCTCTTTTT
The DNA here is from genome assembly GCF_963455315.2 of Globicephala melas. Classification (NCBI taxonomy): domain Eukaryota; kingdom Metazoa; phylum Chordata; class Mammalia; order Artiodactyla; family Delphinidae; genus Globicephala; species Globicephala melas. Next base: position 100,072,894 of record NC_083322.1, read on the forward strand.
GTCCCGCCATATTTTTTCAGGTCCCTCTTGTAAATTGTTCATCCTCTTTCAGTTCACAGGTGTTCTCTCTTCAATTAAGACAATAATAATCATTATTATTTTACCACCACAAGAAGGTGTGGCTGTCAATAATTGTGAAGGGTGAGAAATTGAAATTTTATCCTACCTGTAGGCTAACAAAATAACCTGCCATATGTAGTTTCGCACTGACACAGTTTCCTGAATCAGAAACAAAGACTTTATCACTTAAGGTAAAAACAGTAGCTGGAGAGTCAACACGATGCTCATACTTGCCCCACCCCTCCCCAGATGTAACAGGAAGGTCCATCTCAAATCCTGCACACATGGTGGGCAGCACTCCTTCAGAAGACCACTGAGCTGGGGCTTCACTATTTTACAGTGAGTAAAAACAAGTCTGCTTTTTGTTACTTAATGCCCAAAACTTAGAGAGGTATGTCTACCTCGAGGTACAGTTTGCTTTTCTCCTTATCCTTGAGGGTGAAAGTTTGGGGCATTAAGGGAGCATGTTCAGTATTTTCACCAAAAGCATCTTTGCTGCACACTTTTCAACAACTATTTTTGCCACGTAACTAATTGGCCATAATGCAATTTTGCCATAACAGATAAAATAACTAGTTTACTGTTTGGTTTGAAAGTTTGGTTCCAATTTGTTGACAGTCTGGTTTCCTTTCTTCATTGACCCCATATTCCCATTTTTATATTACATAAATCTTAGCCCTCATAATGGTTATACAGTGACCAGTAGATATGGCAGTCTTAAAATAGTGGATGATAACTATGTATGTCAACTTGATAGAACATACTATAATAAAACTTACTGAAAGTGTGAAATAAAAAAGTGTGAAGCCAGACTGCAACTATAGTGGAAAATAATAATATAACTGTTTGTAAATTCTTTGGTGATCTGAAGGCACAGAATTGAAGCCACATTTCCCATAGAAATTTGGTATGTTAATGAACAGACAACTGACAATATTCCAAGAACAGTGTAGAGGCTTCACAACCCAATACAATGCTTAGTTTACAGATATGCATCCTGGTATTTGGAAACTGATACCTCTGTTAATGAAGAAGTTTTAGTAAAAAAAAAAAGTGTTATGCTGAAAGAGGAGATGAAGTTATGAGAAACAAATTATGAACAAAAAACTTGGATAGACTTGGAAGACAAGTGCTTGGGTACAACCCACAAAATAAAACCAGTTGCTTGCACAGTATTGCCATGAATCCACACACATTTTAAATATATTAAAATATTTTGTATTTTTTCAATAAAGTCTTTTTAATTTGTTATTCATTTCTCATGTTTTATGTTTATGTCTTTTTGAATGTCCCTCTTTTATTTTTTGTTATTTTACATTTTACAGAAAAATTGCCTTAAGGCCACTGTTGTGCAGTAAAAATGTTTGTGATGAAAGTGCTTGCAACAATGATGTCTACAGCAAAGATGCTGACTATGGAAATTCCCAGACCCTTGAAGGAGATCCTCATGAAGTAAAGACAGATTAAGTATTTTGCCTCTGATCACAAAGGTACAAGTAGTTGGGTTATGACTAAATCCAAGCACTTCTTAATCCTTATTTCCATTGTCTCCAGAAAAAAAAAAAAAAAAAAAGCAATAAGGTGGCTAAGCAGCCACCTTAAATCATGTATTTTAGTCCTGATTTTTATTCCAATGTTACTTCCTCTTTCCATATCTTCTCAAATTCCTGAAAACATTTAACCTTGACTGATTCCTCTCCCAGCAGAGAATCTGTTTTCTGACCATAGAAAATGTATTACTACCCAAAGTCATTCCCATAAGCTTAGTAATTAACATGAACTATTGATGATCTACTATGTGTATCAGCTGGGGATTTGTCAGCTAATCAAACTAATCTAACAGTGGAAATGCTAAACATACTTGTTCCATTGTTGAATAATTCATAAACATAGCAAAAATCATTTTATTCTGACATCTTACCCATTTTTAACTCCTAAAAGCAATGTTTCTAGTCTCTTCTGGAAGAAATTTGCAGTCAAGGAACCAATTATTCAATTCAATTACCATCAATGTCAGCATATGCTCCTACAATATGTGCTAATTATCAAGTTCATTATAATTTCCTAAGTAAGCAACATATTTAGGAATGTTTTGTTATTTAAAATTTAACATAATTGATGTTGTTATGTTTTTGGTGGGAATTTGATGACAGCCTTGGGGATGAGAACACCTGTTTTGTATCTGACTGTCAGCTCCATGTCTTATGGAGAATCATACTTCCCTTCACTTTGTAAGTTATCTGTCTTGCAGTTTCATCCTCGTAATTTTGATGTTAGCTGATTGTACCTTTGAGCCTCTGGTTCCTGCTTTTGAGGATCCTGGAAGTTATACTAAATCTTAAAATTATTGTCTTTATTCCCTTATCTGGCCCATCCTATTTGGAAACTTCAGGTAGTTCAATTTGGATTTCTAACACCTGCACCTGAAAGCATTCTGAGTTATACAGAATGTTGAGCCAGGTATGAGATGTTGTGGGTACAGACGCTAAAATATAGAACAAAGTGATTTGGGGTCTGCTCTGGAGTGTTTCCTTGGACCTTAACTGAGGGTCTTTTCACAAATACACATTATGGTATAGCCTGTCTAAATCCCTTGATCAGATAACATTTTTACCACTACAATATTTAGAGCTCCCTGGAATTATAATGCTGTTATTCTTGACCCTGTAAAGAAAATCTTTAATCCATACCTTTCATGCTTCTATAAAATGAGAAAGAAATTCACTCCATCCCTGGATCCAGTGTTATTTGGCCCCTGGCCTCTTCCTCAGGGCCAGGGAAAGATGGCTCTGGGGCTACCTCTCCTGCTCACATACTTCTCACTGTTGTCAAAGTTTAATGTTCTTTCTATTAGGATTTTTTATAGTATGGATTAAAATTTTGTTTAGCCTAGATATACAATGTGAAATTCATAAGCTCCATATATACTTTTGAAGAAGGAAAAAACTGTTAAATCTTTTTTCTGGGAAAATAGAAATTTTTCTATTTTTTTGAGGAAAATGAATCTACTGAATTAACTAAAATGAATCATTTAGCGGAAAGAAAAACAATAAATGTCAGTGTAATAACATTTTCTCCAATAAAACATTTTAATCAACTGAAAATCATTAACACAATGAAGGTCACAGAAGTGGTTAGGAGATGTATTCTGGAGAGATATTCAGCTCTTGAAAATTCCCTTCAGTTACCCTCTTTTATAAACTAAGAGAATTAGGCCAACCAGGTGTCAATGCACAATCATTCTTATTGTAGCCACAAGGCAATTCTGTCCTGGAATCTATATTTATTAATAGACAATAGCTAAGCCAAGAGACTCCCACTGGGATTTGTTTTACTCAATTTTTCTTGAGTAAGTAAGGTGCTTTAAAATATTTAACTGAATATATTTCTGAATAGTTTCCTTGTGACTTACTTGACATGCTGCCATTACCACAAACATGGCTCAATTAGGGCATTTTTAACCTGTCAGAAATCCATGGACATGCCTCCGATCAGTGAGTGTCTGCTGTTATGAAAGTGAAAAGCCTGTCCATCAAAAAGTTTACACAGTGCTAAGAACACTTTTATGTCTTCTATTTAAAACTGATACAATAAAGGAGTTTCTTTCCTCTCTTTTGAGTGTCACCCAAAATAGCAAAAGTTGTAAAGATAAATAATTAACTTAAGTGAAATCAGGAAACAAAGCTCTATATCAAGAATGGTGAAGAAAACCCCATTAAATACTGACTAATTTGGACTTGAGTCCAGGAGAAACTTGAGCTGATACACACTATCTTGAACCTCAGGAAAAATACCCACTGTCCTAAGATGAGTGTCATTGCTTTAAAAGGTCTATCCAACAATTTGTTAAATGAATAAATAAATATAGGGGCCTACCAAAGGCAAAGCAGAGAATGCTCTGAAACAGAAAGAGAAAAAAGTCCAATGCCCATTTCTTATTATTTATGACCACCAAGTGGCAGAGGTGAAGTAGCATGAAGGGGGCAGAAATCAGGATAACAATCACCATACATGCACACAGAAAGCAGCAGGCTTCATGGGCCTTAGTGAAGAAAGAGAATGCTAAGATCTGAAAATAAAAAGAAGGAAAAGAAAAAGAGAACAACAAAAAAACTGTCACTAGAGAAGAGGACAGAGAAAATGCAACTGGAAGCTTAGCAATTCACCTTGCCCCAAGTCTCAATCTGTCTGGCCTACAATATTCTTCATCAATTGGTTGGTTCTCCGCAAAGGCGAATCACAATAAAAAAATTATGAAACAAAGAATTGTCTGCTATTTCTTATCCAAGGATGGCATTTGCTATGAGCTAGTGACTTAAGAGAGCTTTTCACTCTTCCATTTTCCAAATGAAGCTATTATAGTGTTTATATTGTTTATTCTCAACCACTTTATATTAGATGTGTTTGGAGGAGATAAAAAAAAAAAGTCAGGATCAACAACTATGCACAGTGAAGAAGTGTTTATATCACCCAGAAATTCTGGACTGCTTCTCAAAGATAAAAGTAAAACCTCGATGAGGCTTTGAGGTTTTCATCTCTGGAGATGGGGAAATTTTTCTTTATATATATATATGAAAAGGCTGTGCATGAAAATTTGAAAATCTCAGTGCAGGGTGTGAGGGCTCCAGCAAAGACTAGTATTTGATTCATTTACCTCTTCTTACTTAATAGGATTGTTATGTTGCTGGGAGTGACATTGTGCTCAGATTTTTTAAAGTCATATTTGCTTGCCTTTCTTGAAGAAGAGAGCAGCCAATTACATGTAAGTGATAGTTTTTTGATGAGATATCCAGGAAAGTCTTAAAGCTGTATTTATATAATGGAATTCACCGTTTTCACCCTCCCCTTTACTCTATGTTCCTAACTGCAAAAGAACTGTGAGGATTGACATTCCAGGAGCTGTCAAGTGACTACTAGATGATGTTGACAGTGGAAGTCCACGTTAAGGATGCTAAGGAGAGAACTGGTTCTGGGATCCCTATCCCTGGGATTGCTATATCCACTATGGACTGCTTAACATCAAACTTCATGATATGTGTGTATATATATATATATATATACACACACACACACACACACACACATATATATATATATATATATATATATACTGGAAATTATATATGGAGAAATCTATGCATTCATAAATCTTAAGTGCACAATTTGATGTTTTCATAAATGTATACACTCATCTAACCACCATACTACAGTCAAGATATAGAATATTTCCGCCACCCAGAAAGTTCACTCATGTCCTCTTCCAGTTAATCTTGCTCATTGTTCTTATTCCTAATACCATAGATTATTTTTGCCACTTGTTGGAATTCATATAACCGAAATAGTAAAGTATACGATTTTTGTGTTAAGTTTTTTAAAAACAACATAATGTTCTTTGGAAGATTGGCCTATGTTATTGTGTATATCAATAATTTATGTTTATTGCTGAGCTGTATTCCATTGTATGAACACATCACAATTTGTTTATCCATTGTCTTCTTGGTTAATATTTAGGGTGTTTCCAATGTTTGGATACTTTGGCTTCTATGAATAAAACTTTTATGAACATTTGTTTATAAATCTTTGTGTGAACATATAATTTTATTTCTCTTAGGTATTTAGGTGTAGGATATACAGAACAATAATTACTGAGCCATGTATTTATCAATATGAGGAACTTACAAAAACTTCTACAAATTGGTTAGTGCATTTTATAGGCCTTTCAACAATACGTGACAGTTTGATTGGTCCCACATCCCCATCAATATTTGGAAGTCCCATAAATCTTAATTTTACCCATCTTAGTGGGTTTGTAGTAGTATATTTATGTAATATTAGTTTGCATTTTTCTAATGAGTCACAATGTTGAGAATCTTTTCATGTGTTTACTGGCCATTCATGTCCTCCTTTGTGATGTGGCTGTCAAGTTGTTTGCCCATTTTTAATATATTCTTTGACTTCTTATTACTGAGTTGTAAAAATTCTTTGTATATTGTGGACACAAGTTCTTTGATCAAATGTCTATATGTGTGATTTAAATATATCTGTGTGTGTGTGTAGTATATATTCTGAGTATGTAGCTTGCATTTTTAGTTTTTCAATGGTTAGTTTAGATGATCAGAAGTTTTCAATATTGATGGAGTCAAATTTATCATTTAAAAAAATTTTGATGTTAATGCTTTTTGTGTTTTCTCTAAGAAATCTTTGCATTCACCAACATTGTGAAGATATTCTGTAATTTGTCTTGTAGAAGCTTTATAGTTTTAATTTTTATATTCAAAACTATGATACATTTTTAATTAAGTTTTCAGTGTTGCAGGAAGTCGTCAATTATGCATTTTTTTTAATCATATCTGGTAGTTTCGGGACTATGTGTTGTAGTAGAAGTAAGATTCTTGTAGATAGCACATAATGGGTTAATTATTAAAATCACTTCTGCTATTCTTTGTCTTTATTTGATTTTTTAGATCTTTTATATTTAATGTTATTATTGATAGACTAAGATTTAAGCTTATCATTTTATTTGTTTTCTATTTGTTCTATCTTTTTTCATTTTATGTTTCTTCTTTTATCGTATACAATGGGAAGCCACTGTTGAATTTTATCAGATGAGTGGTAGGATCCTGTTTTCAATTTAGGAAGACATTTCTGGTTCATCTTAGGAGACATATTATGACTTATGGAAGAGTGAATCACAAAAACCAATTAAGAAGATATGGTACTACTTCAGTGGTAAAGGATGGAGAATTGCCAATGAATAGTGACAATGAGGATGGAAAAAGGTACATGAAATCAGATATATATTAAATGCAGAAAAAGCCAGTTTTGCAAAGGATTAAGGTGGAGTGAAAGAATGAAGGAGAGAGGAATATAAATGTTTTTTTTCAGGACCCTAACAAGAGTAGCTGTGTAAATACATTTGGTATTTACTAAAATGAAAGATGGAAAATAATAGTTTTAGAACAGGAAAATAAGTGTTTGGATTTGGAAATACTTGGTTTTAAATTCCCTAAAGCATTTAGTGTCAATGTCATATGGACATTTGTACTAGTGAAAAAAGAAGAAAAATAAGAATAATGTGCATATATATGGTGACTGAAGTTATAGGATTGCTTAAGAATACCTGAGAATATACTGCAGGATGAGAAATGAAGAGACTCTAACAATAAACTGTAGAAACTGTTAATAACCAAAGATTATTAAAGGAGAAGCTGGAAAAAGTACCAAATAGGACAATCAGAAGTAAAAGGAAAATAGGAGATACTGGCAAAGAAGGCAAATGAAAATGCATTTAAGAAGAAGAAAATTATTCATTCTACCAATTGCTGGTGAGTAATAAGTGAAATGAAAGTATAAAAGACATTGAACTTGACAATTTGAAGGTCAGAAATGACAGTGATAACTCCAGTGAAGTGATATGGATGGAAGCAGATTCAAGTGGGCTGGGGAGTCAATGAGAAAATTTCAGGTTCAGGAAAAATGGGGCAAGGTTATGCAGAATTTTTGCTGTACAAATCTTTGAAATGCTGTGCAACTGCAAGATTTTTTAAAAGTGCACTTTGGAGCTGCAAAAAAAAAAAAAAAAAAAAGGCACATTCCTAGTATCAGAAACAAAGAGGCAGTTTAGAGCTACAAAGGAAGGATAGGACTGTGTCATACAGAGTAATGGCTTTAAATACCCATGAAGGAAAATATGTGGCTTGAAGTTAGAACTGAGACGCCTGTATAACAGATAGAACCATTAAGGGAATCCAGAAAAAAGTCTGCTTAATGGCTCAAAAAGACAATGAAGATTCATGACACTCTCAAGTCTATAAGTTAAAAAGTAATAAAGTTTAACATGGAAAATCTAAACTCTAGTCTTAATTGTTAAATTGGTGTGAAGTCTGAATTTATATTGCTTATCTGAAGGTAAAATTTATAAGCTAAGGGATTTACATAAAACTTAAAGTCTGGCAGTGGCAAAGCTGGAGAAACTCCCTAAGTCCAACCATATAGGATCCTCTAAGCACACATATAAAACCACTTCACTGAATAAGATCTCACAGTAAATAAATACAAAACAAGAAGAAAAAAACACCATGAGGAAATGTTCATAAAAAATAAAAGAAGAACTAATATACCAAGCACTAGGACATATTAAAAGAATAGCTTAAAAATATTAAAAACACAAAATGGCATCCATTATATACCAGAAATGAACAACTAAAAAAGTAACAAAAAAGTAAAAATAGGAGAAAATTGCAGATGAAACATTCATATAATTGGCCCCTTTACAAAACAAGCAGAAGCTGGTAAACAGTTATAGAATCAACATTCTTAGAACTGTGAAATCGAATCCAAAATGTATAGCAACCATAGAACTCCTTTGCAGAGAAGAGGGTGGCTGAATTTTGGTAAGAGAGTGTTGTGGCAATTTCCTTCACCTGCATACCATCTACTATATTCCAGTGCAGGGCAGCAATCCCCAGACAGCACTCTGAGATCCTGCAGCAGCTTGCTGATGCCAGGTCATTAGTACCGATGGGATTTTCTTTTCTTAAATTACCCTAGTTGTGCATTTTGACTTGTTTGGTGTTACCCTGAGGAACTGGCATAGAGGTTGAGGTTTGTTGTACTGCCTCTTCCTCCCTACCTTGGGCTGGTACAGCTATCTGAGCAGCAGTGGTATCTGCAAAGTATTCAAAGACCCACTTCTTGTCCCCACCTGGGCCAAGAGATGGCAGATGGAGCAAGGGGTGTGCAGTCCCAGTTTATGCAGGAGAAGGCAGAGGAGGAAATCTCTTATGGAATAAGGACTTGGAAGAGAAAATGTAATGCATTTACCCAGGACTGGACCCCTGCTCAAAAATTATCTGAGATGAACTTAGACTTGCACCTCTGGCAGATCTGTGGACTCTGTGCAAGCACGAGGTGAAGACAAAAGAAAATCTGTGGGCAGCACACTTAATATTGAAGCAGCACTCCAGCTAAGCAGTTAGCAGGACAAGCTGCAAAGAACAGGCAAGTAATATTTTCTTTTTTTCTCTTTGGCCCCAGGTACTTAAGGAAATTTCTCTTAGGTGACTGGCTGATCACTGAGATAATGAAACAGATACTTCAGTGAACACACATGAAAGCCTAGAAGGAATTTTTTTTTTTTTTTTTTGCAAAAAGAGTTTAGGAATGTCTCAAAACAAATAAGACAACAAAAGACTTCAACAACCACCAATAACAAATCCTGGGGAAGAGGAACTATGTCTTCAAGAATTATGACATTATAATATTCAAATATCCACTTTTCAGCAGCAACAAAAAATTATATCACACAAAGAAACAATACAGTATTTTCCACTCAAAGAACAAAAGATGAATTGACAGAAACTGTCCCTGAGGAAGACTGGATATTGGACTTGCTAGACAAAAATCTTTAAATCAACTATCTTAATATGCTAAAGAGCTAAAGGAAACTATGGGCAAATAATTAAAAGAAACAAGTAAAATTATGTCTGAATAAAATGAGAATATCAATAAAGAGATATAAATGATTAAAAGCAACCAACTGCAGAATCACAGAGCTGAAAGCACAATAACTGAAATGTAAAAAAAACTCTGGAGGAATTCAATGCCACATTTGAATGGAAAAAGAAAAAATCCGTGAACTTGAAAACTAGACAATTGAGGTTATTCAATCTGAGGAACAGAAAAAATGAAAAAAAGTAAAGCATCTAAAGGATCTATGGGATATCAACAAGCATACCAATACACATGTTATTGGAATCCCAGAAGGGAAAGAGAGAGAAAAGGTAAAACAAAACAAAACAAAAAGTTGAAGAATTATGGCTGAATAATTTTCAGATTTGATGAAATATGTGAATCTACATATGAAAAAAAATCAATAAACTTCAAGTAGGATAAATTCAAAGATATCCACACTAAGACTCATTATAATCAAAATATTGAAAGGCAAAGAGAGCGAGAGAGAGAATCTAGAGAGCAGCAGGAGAGAAATTACTTGTCACATAAAAGGGAATCTCAATATGGTTAACAGTCTATATTTCTTTAAATACAATGAAGATCAGATGGCACTAGAGTAACATATTTAAAAGCCTGTAGAAAAAGAAAGGTTGTCAACCAAGAATTCTATATCCAGAAAAATTATCCTTCAAAAATAGAGGAGAAATTAAAATATTCCAAGTAAACAAAAATCAATGGAGTTCGTTGGCAGTACATAAAGACTAAAGAGAGTGCTTTTGCTGAAATAAAATGACATTAGAAGTAAGTCAAAGCCATATAAAGAAATAAAATATCTGGAATGGTAACTACATAGATAAATTAAAAGCCAGTATCATTTTAATTTTTTATTTGTAATTCCTTTTGTTATTTCCTTCATTATTTAAAAGACAAATTATTAAAATAATTGTAAATCTATGTTGATGGGCACAAAGTATATAAAGATGTAATTTTAACAATAACAACAACAACATAAAAGAGATTTTGTTTGCTATTGAAGCTAAGTTGGTATCAATTTAAATTAGATTGTTATAAATGTAAGATTGTAATTTTAATCCCCATGGTAACCATTAAGACAGTATCTAAAAATACAAATATGCAAAATAACACAGGGAAAAAATCAAATGGTATACTACAAAAATCAGTTAACATAAATGAATGTAGTAATAGAAGAAATGAGGAATAAAAATAGACATGCACAAACAAATAGTAATATGAGAAAATTAAGTTCTTCCTTAGCAGTGATTACTTTCAATATAACTAGGTTAAATTACCTAATTAAAAGACAAAATTTGGAAGAATGGGTAAAAAAATGATCCAATGATATTCTGTCTGCAAGAGACTCACTTTATATCCAAAGACACACACAGGTTTAAAATGAAAGGATGGAAAAAGATATTCCATTCAAATACTAAGCAAAAAAGAGCAAGGGTGGCTATATCAGGAAAATAAAATTTGAGTCAAAAAGTTTCACAAGACACAGAGAAGGACACTATATATTTTTAAAAGGGTCAACTGATACAACAATTATGAATATGTACACACCAAACAATATAGCCCCAAAATGTGTGAGGAAGAATTGACAGAATTGAAAGGAGAAAACGTTCTACAATAATAGTTTGAGACTTCAACATCCAATTTCAATAATGGAAAGATCATTCATACAGAAGATTAATAAGGAAATAGAGGATTTGAACAACACTGTAGACCAACTCCACCTAACAGACATACATGGAACATTCTATCCAACACAGAATAAACATACTTCACAAGTGAACATGGAACATTCTCCAGGAAAACCTTATGTTAGGCCACACAACAATCTCAAATATAAAATTTACAAAGATTATAATCATGCAAAATAACTGATAAGGGTTTAACATATAGAATATACAAAGAACATCTACAGCCAAACATGAATGAATAATGCAGAGGCAAGTGGTTATCATTATAAAAATTTTTATAACGTGTTCCCATCACATGGCAGAAAACAGAATTTCCAGCTGGACTGAAGATGTAAATGTGAAAAGTATATTAAAATAGTTATAAAATTGATATGTACTCAGCTAGGGAATAATTTGCAGTAAACAAAAATCAATATCTTACAAAAGTCTTTGAACATTTTGCCTTAAAATTATAAATTAATATACCAATGACAAGAAAATTTTAAGAAGTACAGGAGAAATTACAAAAAATAAAATTAAAAAATTTATGGATAAAAATGAAATACCTATGATGACTATAAATTTTGAGGACATAATTAAAAATGAAAGTAATTTTTAAAAAACCTTGGTAACTCAACTAATATTATTTAGAAGGTAATTTTATGTTTAAACTCATATTAGAAGTGAGGAATTACTAAAACAATAGAAATATACAATAAAGTACATGCAACAAATGTATAAGCATGGAAATATTAGATCTAAGAATATAAATTAATTAATTAACAGAAAGAATAAAGAGATTCAACAAAACCAAAACCTTGCTCTTTGAAAATACTACACTGTCTACAGACAGGACAACATATTTAGGCAATTCTTCCACATGGAAAACTGAGTCTAGAAGGATATTAATCAGGAGAGTGATATCTCTATATAAGGTTATCTCTCTACATAATGTTTGTAAACTGAGGTGGTGAGAGGAAGGCCAGTAAGGAGATAAAATAATGGCCACTTTGATTTAAAGTGAGGACAAAAAAAAATCAACAGGAATTGGTGATAGATTTTATGTAAGTTATGTTAAAGATTAAGGAATACCAGGTTTCATGATTGAACAATGGGTACAATTTTCGTAAATAGGGAACGATAGGGGAAGAGTGGGGTAAAGTCTTTAATAAAATGTCACTGATGGACCTCTTAAGTTTGTGATGCTAATAGTGATGACAAGCACATTGGGAAGAAAGGCTGTCAGTTTTGCAGTACAAGACCATTATGTCACTGACGTCATGAGATGGTGCAGTAGTCTTGTGAATAGGCTCTTTTTCTGGGTATCAAGAACTATGGGTATCCTGAGGTTGTTACTGATGCATTTTTGGGGTTTATATATAAGGACCACACTCTATAGATAGGAGCAGATGGCACCTGTTAGGAGCAGACCCTGACAATTCCCAGAGCTATAATCTCCACCCTATATTGCCCTGCACCAGATGTCTATCTTGTTTCTGCCACTATTTTTTAGGTCTCTGTTACCTATAGTTGAATCTAATCATAACTGATAGAGAATCTCCGTGCTATTATTGAAATTTTATTTGAAACTTTTAACTTACTAAGAAATGAATCAAATTTAAGGATTCAAAAATAGAAGAGTGAAATTCACAAGACTTAAACACAGGTTTCTATCCAATTTGGACACTAATTCAGGAATTTTGTAGCATATTACACAGTTATGCAGAGTCTATAAATTGTAGTAAAACACGATCTTAAAAAATTTTGCTCTGTAGTTCCACTTTTAATTCAACTCTTATCAGTGCAAGAAAATATATTTCTTGAGGCATATACTTCTCCCAACAGTTCAGACTAAAAATCTTGTCATGGATATTTTTATTTTCTGTTATAGCCCTGTTATATGGTCTAAAGTATCTGTTTCCCTGTAGAAGACATACACATGCAATACAAAAAGTCCTCATCCCTAGTGTGTTAGCCAGAGTTCTCCAGAGAAATAGAACGAATATGATATATATATAGAGAGATACCTAGATAGATATGAAACTTTTTGTGAGAATTTGCTCACATGATCATGGCATCCTAGAAGTCCCACGATCTGCTATCTGCAAACTGGAGAACCAGAAAGCCAGTGGTGTAATTCAGTCCATTCTGAAGAATCAGGACACCAATAGTGCAAGTCCCAAAGCCTGAGAACAAGGAACACCAAAGTTGGAGGGAAGGAAAAGACAGACATTTTTAATTCAAGCAGAGTCAGTTTACCTTTGCTCCACATGTTTGTTTTATTCAGGCCCTCCTGGATTGGATGCTACTCACCCACATTGGTGAGGGCGATCTTTTTTACTCAGTTCACCAATGCAAATGCTAATATCTTCCAGAAACACCCTCATAGACACACCCAGAAATAAAGTTTAATCAGCTATCCTGGTATTCCTTCGCCCAGTCAAGCTGACACATAAGATTAACTAACTAAAAACTTTCCCTCTGCTCTCTGAGACTGGCAGTTGGAGGCCTACAAATTAAACTGATTACTAGAAGAGAAAAAAAAATATTCCTAGGTATATGGCAACCAACAAAAGAAGTAGGTAGCTTACTAAATGGTTTAAGCTGGAGTTTTCCATACCTGACTTTCTTGGGAAAAGAGGGTACAGAAAAGTCTTCTGTGGGAAGAACAAATAGGTTTCCTTAGGGAAGATGAATGGGTTTTCAGGACAAACGAGAGTTAAGAAAGTTTGCGATGTTTGTTTATATAGGTAAGGGTGGAATTTCTAGCTGTTTCTTGGTCCTAATGCACCCCCAGAGAGGGGATTTATGTTAGGTTTAATCTCAGTCTTCTTCTTAAGAGTAGATCTGCCCTGAAACCTTATTTCCCAGAAGTTGCTATTTTTAGTCAAATAAGGGGATCTCCAAGAAGACTTCTTTCTGCATCTTTTGAATCTAAAATGTTTTCAATTTAAAGTAATCTTCACATCAACTCTGGGGTCCCAAGTTGGACCCACACTGTCAAGAAACTGGACCAATGAAATTTTGCGCTATTTAAAATAACACTTCAGAAAAAGACACTTTAAACAAATCTCTATAATGAGGGGCCAGCGGTTGATGCCTCAAATTTCACCTCCACTTCTCTGCTTCCTTGAAGCTGTCATGTCCTCTTGGAACAAATTAACCAGATTCTGGAAGGGTTCACTTGGTTGCTACCTTGTTTATGCAAATAGGGAAGTTTAAAATATTTCTACCTCCTTCACTTTTTGAAACATTTATTGCTGTGTAAAAGGAATGACATGGCATAATTGGATCCATTTGCATGAGTTTCCCACCAAGAATGCAACCTCTTATTCCTGAGGATACAATTTTTGGAACACTTCTGAGGTGGCCTTGATCCAGATCTGCTAATGAAATTTGTTTTAAGGTTTGTACAGGAGAACATTTTATGTTACCATTTTCACAAAAATGGGTCTCTTTCTGGAGGAACCAGTGTGGGACATAAAAGTTTGCCTCATTTGGAACCTTAGCTATGTTTTTCTGAGGCTGACTTTTCTGAGTCACCCCGCACTCGGTCAGAACTGTCAATATTGGAGTAATTGGAGTTTCGCATTTTGTCCTCATGCAGTCCACTGCCCATCCATCTAAATCAACTGACCGAACATATTTCATTTCTACTAATTAACACCAGCATTTCCACCCTCAACATAATAAATTCTCCTTTTGATCAATACTGCCAATGAAACAGTGACCTCATTTTCCTTGGTGCCTCCCTGCAGGCAGGTGGAAACCATGGGTGTTCTCTTTGGATGAGGTCTGAGGCTAAGGTACAATTTAGCTGAGAAGGAGCAGAAAGGTCTCACTTGACAGGTGTAAACAATTAGACAAACTGAAAAGAGTCAACAAAGTTTTCACCCAAATTAGTCAATGATGTAAGCTATTTCTAGACTATTCCACTTCTTTCATTCTATTTTATTCTAAAAATTTCTACATTTCTTTAAAAATTAATGTACATATATTTTAGGCATATTATTATTCTTAAAAAAAGACTAAACACATGCTAATATTAATTGTGTTTATCTCTAAGAAGTGAGTTGTAAGTGTGTTTTTAACTTAATTGCCTGTTAAGTTCTCTATTTTTTGAATTTTCTGCAGTAACATATAACTTTGATAGAAAAGAGAGTCATTTAAAATCATCATATGAAATTGTATATCTTGGATTATACTTGGAATAATAGGATAATTAGATGAGCACTTTAGTAGATAGGATCATAAGTTACTCTTTCCCCCGTCTCTATGTTTTTTGTATATTCTAACATTTCTCCATGTTTTCTTGTGCAATGAAAACACAAAATGTTTTACAAACTTAAAGGTAGAATTATCGATGTTGCTCCACACAAGTTTTCTAGGACTCTGAGGTGTAGCAACAGCGGGTTATGATAACAAGGCTCAGAAGCCAGGGACCAAAGTGTCGAGGAGGAAAAACATTCCTTTCTCTTCTAACCTCCTAGGCTCCCTGACTGGGGACTTGCAAGTCACACTAAGAAAAGAGAGATTAACAAGAAAAAACAAATGCAGTTTGTTAACACGTGCAGCACAATATCCCCGGGAGAAAATTCAGTGATGAGTAATTCAAAGGGGTGGTTAGAGCTCAGGCTTCTATAGCATCTTAGCACAGGGCTAAAATGTGGAAAGTGACATGACGAAGGAAAAGGGGTTTAGACTTTCAGAGGTGGCAAACTGTGAGACGAATTTATGGGGGGAGGAATAAATGAAAAGGCTTAATCTAGTAAGGTTTTTTTTGTGCAGGTCTGTCTTCTTAGTCATATAATTCCCCTGGAAGAGGGAATTTATACAAGTTCTCATTTAAGTTTCTACTTCTAGTCAGATTAAAAAAGCTCCAAGAAAGTCTTCTTTCTGTGTCTGTTGATTCTCTTTTGCTTCCAGCTCAAAATAATCCTTATGCCTAAGAGACATATTTTGTGGTGAAATAATCTGATCCCCTACAGGAGAAAACTTGGGAATTTATATTTTTGGCTGTAATTTCACATCTACTTGGAATTTTTTGATACTTACTGCCCAGAAATCAAATATTCTCTGTCTTTATTTAGTACAAATTCTTTGTCCTGTTCTTTTGTTCTGACATAAAATTTCCTGTAGCCTAATCCTTAAATGGGTTAAGATGACATATAAAATTGAAATAGCCGATTGCAAATTTTCTCCGGGAACTATAAGCATTTTGACCGACTTCACTGAAATACAAAAGGATTACAATATTTCCTAAATATAATAAATATTTTCTGGGTTGATGCCTTTGTATTTCATTTTTAAATAAGAAAGATGCAATCTCTCAAAATTTAGATATGTACATGCCCCCACCATCAAGGAAAAAACAACCCAACCCAAAATTGATACTTTTAAATAGGATTATCATCCAAGTATTCCAGCTGTCAATAATCTTTCTTTATAATCCTGTATGGCAATGATTTAATAACTCCCCAGGGAAAGTAAATTTTTCATTCCATCTACCAATGGATTTGCAGTAGATTGACTCAAGAGAAAAATCTTTGCAATGAAACAAGGTGAATCCTTGTTTGTATGGCGACCCCTATGAGATGTAATTATCAAGTGGGACAGGGCCCCTATCCCCACTGTCTGTGGGAGGGCAGGAGCCTAACTTCCAAAAGTGCCATTTAGCAACACAGACTTTTTAATCACATGACCAACCTGCCTCACTTCACCTCTTCAGTCAATTGTCCTAATCCAACCTCTGTCTTTGAAAAGTTTGGGCTCATTGTTCCTTATTGATTGAATTTACAGGATTCTACAGGATGGCCAATAGAGCTATCCAGATGTAAACATGTGTAATTTTTCCTTAAAAGGGAAGAATAATCCCAATGGTGGTTCAGAGGCCAGCAGGGCTGCTACTGCCTGCAGGCATCCAGGGAATGAGACTGTCACCTGCTCAGTTCCAAAGGGGACAGGGGTGCAGCCCTGTTGGGCCCGGGGTGGGGGTGAGAGGACAGGACCACCCCAGGGGGCTTGGAGAACAGAGCTTAGTGCCAAATAGGATTATTCTAGAGCCTTAAAATATAATAGAATTTGTCCTGCTAAATTTCAGACTTGCTTGGGACTTGTGACCTCTCTTTTCTACCCAATTACTCCCTTTTGGAATATGAGTGCCTCTGCTCTATATGTGCCAACACTTTTTTTAGAATTAGACAACTTGTTTTCTGGTTTCCCAGGTTCACAGCTTGAGGCAAATTTTGACTCAGGATGAATCACAACTCCTCTTTCACCCACACCTGATTTAGCTGATGTTTGGATGAGACTTTGGACTTGGAACTGATGCTGGGATGAGCTAAGAGTCCTAGAATGGTTCAGATGGAGTGCATGTATTTTACATGTGAGGACATGAATTTTTTTGAAGGGTGGCACAGAGCACAGAGTGGTATGAACTGATTTGTATCCCCCCAAAATTCATATGTTGAAGTCCTAACCCCCACTACCTCAGAATGTGATTGTACTCGAACATAGGGTCTTTAAAGAGGAAATTAAGTTAAAATGAGTTTGCAAATGTGGACCCTAATCCAAACATGACTGGTGTCCTTATGAGAATAGATTAGGACACAGCCACACACACAGAGTCCATCATGTGAAGACATAGGAAGATGACCATGTACCAGCCAATGACAGATGCCTCAGAAGGAATCAATCCTGCCAGCACCTAGCTTCCATAATTAGGAGAAAATAAATTTCTGTCATTTAAGCCTCCCTGTCTGTGGTACCTTGTTATGGTAACCCTAGAAGACTAATACAATATTTAAGAAGTTCTGATAGTTCATAATATGTTATGTTTTAAATAAAGCAAGTAAAACACTTTTTAAATGCCATGGGAACAAAAATGGCATTTTAGAAGCCTGGACATTAATGCAAGTTCAGAAGAAAATTTTCTGAATTATCTAAGTAAACAGTGAACTCTGAAAAGTCTTATTACATTAAGAAGATTATATTTTCTTTAGAATTATATATTTTGCTTATTAATCTTTTAGTAACTGTTGATTTAATTAAAAATATTGCCTAATATATTCCTTATATACTATACTCTGAGGAATTGCTAAATTTTTACCAACAGAGAGAATGTCTTATAACTTTAAGATGACATCACTGCTTAGCTAGTTAATGTTAGTGACATTAAAGATGGGATCCAAATAATTATGCAGTGCCACAGTCATACAGAATGCATCTTCTTCAAAGATACCGCCAAGGAAAAGCGGTATATGACATTATTCCTCAGGAGGGGATGAACTTCAGCAAAGCCAGATTCCTGGTCTGTCACACTAAGATTTATTGGTATGCGAAACTTATAGGTTTACTGGGGAAGAAGACACACATACAGACCTAAGATCCCATGAGCATTACCAGTCACAAGTGCTACAAGAACTGAGAGAAATTGAACTCCAGAAATTAAGTCTGGAGACCCTGGGGGAGGTTGAACCACAAAGAGAACTCCCTGGCTGGCCTCAAATCCCAGGAAGTGAGAAAGGAGATTTGAAAGTGACTTACAGAAGGAAGGAAGGGCAATGCTGATTTTAATATGTGATAATTTATGTTATACTTGGGATGACCACTGAAATAGTGAAATAAAAATTGACTTTTCATATGTTGTTATTAGCATTATTACTTGCCCATCAAAGAGGACAAAATTTGAAAAGATTTGTGTGAAAAGGGAGTGTAAATATACACCAATACAAGATGAAAACCTAAGAGTAAGCTTTCAACAGAACCCACTATGCAGGTATGATATCCTCCACAAAAGGCCAAAAAAAAAGAAAAAAGGAAAAAGAAAGGAAGGAAGAAAGAAAGAAAGGAAAGAAAGAAAGAAAGAAAGAAAGAAAGAAAGAAAGAAAGAAAGAAAGAAAGAAAGAAGGAAAGAAAGAAAAAAAGGTGTGCTCCAAATTCTGATCACCTGAAGAGATCAATTCCTTATTTGCATGGATACTTGGATAGCAACATGGACCACAGTTCAAAACTTCAGAACTGGCCAGCAAACTTAGATCTGTTATGAAATCTGTTATGAAAGAGGGGCTCCTATGCAAACCACTAGAAAGCATAAAAAAACACTTGAAAAGAGATTATACTGGGAAATTCCACTGTATTTATAATAAAAATGCCCTCTCATTTCTCACCAGGCCAACTCACACCTCTGGTGAGCTATGTGTGTATCATCACTTGAGCTGGATGAGGAAAGGAGAGAACTGTGTGTGGTTTTCCACGTGCATGCACATGAGAAGGAGTGTGGGTATCTTTGTAAGTGTTTGTAACATCTTATGATTCTATTTGTTACAAAGGTTGAACTAAAAATTCTGCCAAGAAATATCAATGCAAAAAATACATCCATTGCTCTAAAACTCTTAGAGGAAAACATAGGCAGAACACCCTTTGACATAAATCGCAGCAAGATCTTTTCCGATCCACCTCCTAGAGTTATGAAAATAAAAATAAACAAATGCGAGCTAATTAAACTTAAAAGCTTTTGAACAGCGAAGGAAACCATAAACAAAATGAAAAGACAGCCCTCATAATGGAAGAAAATATTTGCAAATGAAGCAATACACAAGGGATTAATCTCCAAAATACATAAACAACTCATGCAGCTCAATATAAAAACAAACAAACAAACAAAAAACAATTTAAAAAGTGGGTGGAAGATCTAAATAGACATTTCTTCAAAGAAGACATACAGATGACCAAGAAGAACATGAAAAGATGCTAAACATCACTGATTATTAGAGAAATGCAAATCAAAACTACAATGAGGTATCACTGCACACCAGTCAGAATGGCCATCATCAAAAAATCTACAAACAATGAATGCTGGGGAGGGTGCAGAAGAAAGGGAACCTTCCTCCACTGTTTACAGGAATGTAACTTGGTGCAGCCACTATGAGAACAGTATGGAGGTTCCTTAAAAAGCTAAAAATAGAGCTCCCATATGATCCAGCAATCCCACTCCTGAGCATATATCCAGAGAAATCCATAATTCAAAGAAATAGATGCACTCCAATATTCATGGCAGCACTATTTGCAATAGTCAAGACATGGAAGCAACCTAAATGTCCATCAACAAAAGAATGGATAAAGAAGATGTGGTACATATATACAGTAGAATATCACTCAGCCATAAAAAAACAACAAAATAATGCCATTTGCAGAAACATGGATGGCCCTAGAGATTGCCATACTGAGTGAAGTAAGTCAGACAGAGAAAGACAAATATCATATGATATTGCTTATATGCAGAATCTTAAAAAAGGGTACAAATTAACTTATCTATAAAATAGAAATAGAGTTACAGATGTAGAAAACAAACTTATGGTTGCCAGGGGGTGAGGAGGGGAGGGATAAATTGGAAGACTGGGATTGACATGTACACATTACTATATATAAAATAGACAACTAATAAAGATCTAATGTATAGCACAGGGAACTCTACTCAATACTCTGTAATGGCCTATATGGGAAAAGAATCTAAAAAGAGTGGATATATGTATGTGGATATATGTATATTTATAACTGATTCACTTTGCTGTACACCTGAAACTAACACAACATTGTAAATCAGCTATACTCCAATAAAAATTTTTAAAAATTTAAAAAATTACATCCATTACTTAATTCAATAATGTGTATACATTCTAAAGCCTTGACAGGAGGGGTGGGCAGGGAAGTGCTTGGAGGTTCACAGCAAGGGCTCTGGAATCAGGATACCTTGGCAGGTTTCCAACTCTGCTGGTCTCAAGTGACATGGGCTGCATCATATAAGATCCCAGAACTTGTTTCTTCATCTCTGTAATGGGGATAATATTCTTTTATATAACTGGTATGATAAGTGACATAATGTATTCAAAACACCTAACGCTGTAGCTGACATTACATTAAGTGCTTTATAAAATGTGGTTATTAATATAACTTTAAACTGATTTTAGTTGAAATATTGATTGATTTGTCAAAATGCTTACTGTAACGACTGCGACTTTATCCTGTTCTGTAAAGTCAACTCTTTTATAAAATGAAATTTTACTTTAGGGACAGTGATAATATCTGGTTTTGCTCTGCAAAGTCCATTATATTTAAAATTTAGATGCTTCTTGAAAAAGATTTTCTTCCTTACTTTAACATGGATCTCAAAAATTAATTGTACTCACTGTTTAAAACGTGGTTTATTACTATGTCAACAAACAAAATGTGTCAATACATGACTTAATAATGTTCTTCGATTTTTGTTATCTAATACATGCCAGAGGCTCACACATTTGTTTTCATATTCATAATATATTCATGCAGATGGATAACTATGCACATATTTTGATTTGGTAATATCATGTTATCACTTATAGGAATAAATCAGTGAAACAAAGAGAATGTTTTGCAGGATCAGTCATTTTAAATGTTCAATAAGTAAAAAAATAAATAGATTAAAATCTGTTGAATTACAGGTACTGATGATAATACTACAGTCAGTGCTCAACTTTTCCCTGGAGACTGTGCTTCAAAGATTGTTCCCTCACCTCAGTGTTTTCCTGGTTTCCATTTGGACCCATGTGCAACCCTGCCCCAGTCTGAGCCTTAATCTCCATCACGCCAATGAAGTATTTTGCTGCTGTTTGTTATCTAATTTTCTCCTCCTTCCTCTTCTAAATCCATGCCCCCTATTGTTAATAGATGGCTAACTGGATTGGAAAATATCAAGGATGGAAGGATTTGTGAATGAGACCAAAGCTCCTGTTGTGTCTGGGTGCACAGCTCTCCTGGATTCCTTACTTTTAGCACTTCAACCCGTGGTCTCTTCCCTAGTGAACAGAACTGCACTGGCATAACTTCTTTTTTATATAAAACTGAAGAATAGTAGATTTACAATGTTGTGTTAGTTTCAGGTGTACAGCAATGTGATTTACATATATATATGTATATATATATATATATAAAATTTTCCTTTATAGGTTATTACAAATTATTGAATATAGTTCCCTGTGCTATACAGTAGGCCCTTGTTTTTATCTACTTTATATACAGTAGTGTGTATCTATTCATCCCAAACTCCTAACTTATCCCTCTGTCCACCAGTATCTCTCCCCCACCCCCTTTCCCCTTTGGTAACCATAAGTTTGTTTTCTGTGTCTGTGAGTCTGTTTCTGTTTTGTAAATAAGTTCATTTGTATAATTTGTTTAGATTCCACAAATCAGTCATATCAGGTTATATTTGTCTTTCTCTGGCTGACTTGCATGGTCATAATCCTTAACCTGCACTTTCCTCATGGCCCAAAGGTAGAATTTATATAATTGTATATATTTTCTTGCAGACCATTTAGAACTGGAAGTTGAGATGGGTCATGGGCACCAAGATGGCCGTTTAAGTCTCAGTTCTCAATATGGGGGCTGATGTTGAGCTGGGCAAGTGAGGGGAGCTGAGAGGAAGAGCGTGAGTGGGCAGTGGTTCAAATCGCAAAGCAGCTCAGCAGCCATGCTCCACCCCTCCTGCTCTTACTAATTCACTGTGTGATTACAGCCTTGCACTGGGAAGAGGACTAGGGCATCACTGGAGTTCTGGGGCTGATAAAATTATTTGAAATGCTTTGTTCTTGAAATTGGATCTGGACCTGGGCTTTGCTCCTGCTGCTGGTATGAGATAAATCATTTTCAGGAATCTGCCTTAGAAAACTCTAGGTCCTTCTCTCTGGAGGCTGTCAAAGAGGGACCACTGCTGCCTTAACTACCCCCTTCAAAGTGGAATTTTCCTTGTATTAGCACAAACCCTTCTGTACTGACTTTATTTTCTTTTTTGTTTTTTTAAAGGCATAGATTATTTTATTATATATGAGCAGTTTGAGAAATAAGGTGAAAGGAACTGAAGCATTTAGGACATTTCTTAGAATATATATGAAATCTGGACCACATCCTTAAGAATATATTTGACCTTTGATATTCTATTGTCATCAACTAATAATTATATTGCCATTTTATACTCTTGCACAGATATATCACAATGCCAGATAATTATTATTTGTATTTTTAAGTTATTTTGCCCCTCATAAGTTTATGGAAAAATACAACCCTTGTAACATTTTGAATTTTAAGTTTATACTACTTAACAATGTTACCTTATGGATGTTTTAGGATGAAAATTTAAAACCACTAAATCAATAAAATATTAATTTCAATAAGCAATTTGTAAACCCATCCACACATTCTTCCCGATCTGTCCTGCATTTTACCCACCCTACTTGTGCAATGAGGGCATATAGTTTCTCAGGTCCTTGACCATATCCATTCTCTATTTTTTTTGGTTTATTCTTAACTTCTTTTCAAGTTTTAACTCCTTGGAATGTCAAGAAAACCACCTTTTTGCTAAAAATCTTAAACACCTGGCCTCCTCATCTTTATCTTGCTTTCAGAGTATAAATTTTCATCACAGTATTGACCACCCACTGCCTTTTTGCTGTTATAATTTAGCAGCTGAGTGTGAACAAAGAAAAGCCCACAACCCAGTTGTTCAGAGACCCTAAGTTGCTCACAATCCATTGGTCCACTGTGTCATCACCCTCTCCCTTCCATACTTTTTTGAGACTCTTCTAATACCAGCCCGTACTTCCCTCCAGATTCATTGGTAGGATAAAAGGTATTATCAACCTCTATTGTTTCTGATTGTACATTGCAGTTTCACATCTCTGTGTCTTGTTACAGGTACTCTTTCTTCTTTCAAGTCCCAAAGCGAATGCTCTTCCAAGATGCATTTTCTATCCTCCTCAGTAGATGTCAATGCTTCTGCTTTTTGTGACTTTTCAAATTCATACATACCATGATATTTACCAAAATCCATTACAGTCACCTCTCCTTCCACAATCTGTTCATTTTGAGAGAACAAAAACTGTTTCTTAATCTTCTTTGTTTCTTTACTACTTAATACAGAAATCACTTAATGTTTGCTGAAGGACTATTGCCATCACAATTTGCCTAGACTGTTCACTGAATGTTTATTCAAAACAAGGTTACGTATTGAAATTTACTTGGATAAATTTTTTTCTTTAAGACCAGAAGCTCTCCAGACATTCTGATCCTTTCATTTAATAGTACATACTGAACAAAGTTAGTATCAGGAGATAGTTTGAAATCTAGATTAAGACACATGTGGATTTGGAGACCTATGGAGTCCTTTTGCAATCCCTTCAAGGAGAAATAGCAGTTTATTCACTTTGTGGATACTGTTCTTTTGTACTCCCGAGCCAGTGAAGTAAGCACCTGCAGAGACCTGCGGCACTGAGGTCAGGACGGAACTCTATTCAAATCCCAGCTCCGCTTCTTAAATTGGAACTTTGAGCAAGACAAGGTACTGAGCTCCTGGTAGGGCAAGTCTTGTCGTATGTAAAATGAAAATGATAGTATCAAACTCATAGCACTGCTTTGAGGGTTAAATCTAAATTTGTGAAAAATCTGCACCTGGGCTAATGAATAAAATTTTAGAATGGAAAATGTATGGCCCATTTCACCTCAGTGAAATGTCTTTTTTTCTATACATGGGTTTTCCAGTCTAACCTGTATCACACCCTGAAGACCACATCCCAAGGGATTACCTGAACACCAGACCCAGAGCACCTGAGCAGGAATGTGTTAAGACAAATACTGCTCCCCTGATGTCACCATAGTCAACCCTAATACTCTGTGAACATTAGAGAGTCTGGGTGAGGAGAGTGGTTGTGTAAGAACTTGCTAGAGTATAGCCAGGTCTCCAGAGCAGTTCTACACAACAGAAAAATAATGCTAGTCAGAAATAAAAGTTTGTCTAGAGCAGGCACATTTGAAAAGTGAAGAGAAACAGGTGAAACTAATTTCAATAATATATTTTATTCAGCACAAAGCATCCACAATATTATCATTTCAACATGTAAATAATATTAAAAATGGTTAATGAGATATTGCACATTCTTTTTCTGTGTGCTAATGTAATAGCTAAGAACCAATCTGACCCCATATTAGATATGTTTATTTTACTTTAACCCTTGTATTCTATTATTTCTGCTTTGAGTTAAGAATGTTGCCCATGGCCTGAAATATACAGGATAGCCCATTCTCAAGGCTCTGACCTTTAAAGGTATAACACTTTTCCCTTCCTATAGAGAGAAGAAGTTGTAGAACAGAGAATAACATTGGTCTTGTTGGAGGTTTGCAGGAGTATCATGACCTGACCTATGTGGACAGCTTCAAGAACAAAGGATTCAACACCAAGAAGTTTGTAACAACGAGCCACAGCCTCTCCCCTTTTAGTGTGAAAAAAGCCTGGTTTATGACTGGGGTAAGATGATTCCTTAGGACACTAGTCCACCATCTTCTCGGTCCACTGGTTTTCGGAATAAAGTCGTCATCCCTTCTCCCAACTACTTGTCTCCCAATTTATTGGCCTGTCGTGTAGTGAGCAGAAAGAGATTGGACTCGGTAACACTAAGTCTTGAAACTATCGTGTGTATGCTATATGCATAGCACATCTTTATTTAGACTCCTGACATTTTAAATGTTCATGGGCCATATGTGGCTAGTGCCTACTGAGTTGGACAACGTAGTCTAGAAGGCTAGAAACTGGAGAGTTTCTAGCCTCGCCCAATCTAGGAAAAAGAGCAGGAGAAAATGGAGTGCTTTGTGCCCCATGCCAAATATCATGGCCCAGCATGAACATAAGAGCAAGTTGGAGGCAGTGCATGGGTCTCCTCTCTCATTGCCACCATCCTTGTCTGCTGACTTTCACAAGCTCTCTCTCACACTATTAATGCTCTCTCATCAGTGACATCTGGGCACTCATCCTTAAGTGCTGTTTTTCTTTTTTTTTCTTTTCATGTATCTGATTTGTTCATTTCTCAGCATCATTATATGTCACTGAAGCTCTGTTTTGACAATGAATTCATCTTTGCCTTCTTCAGTAAATTGATCTAAGCTTTTGACATACTCTAGTGTTGGCTCCACATATTTGCCTGATTTTAGTTGGTGACCACGGGGAACTCTATGTTGGGACATAGAATTCCAACAGCTGACCTACTCCTTGGATGTTCCCCTCTTCCCTCCCTGGGGATCAGGAGAAGGTTTTATTAATCTTGACCACACAAATTTCTTAGAAAGGAGAGAAGTAAGAAGCAGGGATACAATGAAACAAGAATGGAAGTAAAACCAGAGACAAGGTTACTGTGGGTAAACTCTTGATACAGGCAGTCATATAATCATGGTCATGAACATGATTCCTCCCCAGCATTGGAGGCTCACTGTGCAGCAGGCCCTCTGCTAGCCCCTCACCATCTCCACAGCAACCTTTTGAAGTAATGCTTATCTTTCTGCTTTTGCTTGGGTCAGTCATGGTTACATTTACTAAAACAGGCACACAGTTTGATGGAACCCATCCGCTCACACTTCTTTTCTTCTAGCATTGTTTGGAAGCTCTTAGCTTAAAGCTGTTTATCTTCTGTGAGGATTTCTTCCAAATGACCATAAGGAGACATATAGAGAGGCCAAATCTTTACCCTAAAGTCATATTTACTCACATTCTTAAAACATGCTGACCATATGTCCAGTATCTGGCTGTGCCACCAGCTGATGTGAGGGTACTCACCGCCAGTCCTTAAGTGAGCTGGGCCCTGAGGGGTCAAAGCAGTGTCCCTACTGCCATGGTCATGGTCCCTTTGCCTGAACAACTCATTTCCTCGAGCCCTGGCATCAGCCCTCTCCTTCACCAGCGCTTCCAAAGGCTTCTCTCTCTCTGTCACCAATTTTATTTTTATAAAAAATATGATGAAAGAAAGGGGAAACCAAAAAGAAAATGGCAAACTCTTTGAGTGCAGTGATTAATGCTGTCAAATGGAGCTAAACTGTGTCTTGATTGTAAAAGAGAAATCAATTTAGAAAGTACTGACTTGGAAGAACTTAATTGCTCATAAAATTAATTTATGGATGACTTTATTTGATGTTTGGAAACAAGAATACAAATGAACCAACTCTGATGTGTATGAATTTCCACTCTAGCCAAGAAGAGGTAACTGACAAGAACAGAAAATTGAAACAGAGAAGGTAATGGTGGTTTACCCTCCCCTGGAAATATTCCATATTAGGCTGTAAGCAGTGGACAGTTATAAAACAGTTCAAAACTATGAGTTTTAGACAAGTTTAGAATTTTTAAAAATAACTATTTAAATTGAATTATGTTATAAAACTTCTCTGTGACTGATGTCTTAAAATCGAGGTAGGTACATGTGAGTTTATAAACAAAATTAAAGGAAATAGTATCTTCAGAAGAAGTTATAGGATAAATAACATGAAATTTTTTAAGTCCCCAAGAGCCATCAAAGCAGAACATTCCTGCTGAGATAGCAGAACTTTATTGTAAATTATCATGTAAGCAAAGAAGCAAAACCACAGCAACAGAGATTGCAGAATTAGTATGCACACACTCATAAACACACACACATGTATATATATTTCCATCTTTGGCAATGAAAAGATTCACATGGATATGATGACCAGTCTATAGGAACAAAAAGGAAATAGAAGAGCTTTCTATCACAATATATATATATATAAAATATATATAAAAATAATATTATTTACATTTAAAATTTTCATAATAAAATGTAAATGAAATAATTATTTATCTTGAAAGCTTAAGTCAAATGTATATTTATATTGGGAGAAAATGAATGATACTGTGGTCACTCCTTACAATGCATAGATTACAAATAAATAATTATTAATATTAACCTTGCATATGGTTGATATTTATTGGACTGATTGGTGCAATTCTTTTATTGTCTTCTCACTAAGCCAGCTTAAGAAGATTTTTCCATGCCTAATTCGCCCCCATGCTATGATTGGGTGCCTTCTCTTCATGGTCCCTGAACATGGAGGGTTCATGTGTTCAAGTGTCCTGGGGAGTTTTGAGAACAACCATTGAAGGGCAGGTGTAGGTTCATGCCCGGGGCATTGCTCCTCTCACGGGTAATTGAAATGCAATGGGAAAGGGTTTGGGGAGCAGATGGTGTGCAGTCGACAGGCACATCACTCCTATGAAGTTCCTGGGCATTCCCACAGCATCTTGGCCAGGTTGCTCTGGGTGGAAGTCTTACCTGACACTTCTTTGTGGCAGAGTACCTCTCAGACCAGGTCCAGATGAAGCCAGCCAACAGCCCCCATTCTTCACCCTCTATAGGCAAAACCCTCATGTGCTTCTTTCTTAGCACAAGGACTTGATGTCACTTTAAAAGGTTTTCCCTCTCTCTAGGTGGAGACTAAACCATTCAACTACATATAATGTATCTTCCTATTACTAAACTATAGAGAAGGAGTGATTTTCAAGAAAAAAGAAGCCTCATACAATACAAACAAATACACAGTTAAACAATACATGCACACATACATACACAATTAAAGTCACACTAAAAAAGAGATTAAAAAATACAACAGAGAAATAACATTTACTCAGCTCCCACAGTGTGGAAGACCTCCTATAGACTTTTCCATGTATGTTGCAAACTTGAGTCCTCACAAAAATCCCATGTTATCCCTTCTATTTTACAAATGAGAAAAATAGGATTTTGGAAGTTAACATACTCGGCAGAGTCAGGCTTGAAGATGTTGTGCCTGACTGCATGGAATTCCATGCATGTGTGCATGTCTGTGTTTCCTGCAGACCACAATGCCTCGGGGAACTACAATGCAGAAAGTAGCATGAACTTGGGTATTTATATCACTTATCATCCCCTTATCCTTTACGGTACTCCATTCAGGTTGCAAGACTTGTTTGAATAAATGAAACACATCATTTTCTACATGCAAATGAGGCAGTGTGTGTGCCTGTGTGTGTGTTGTGTGTGCACATATACACTTATGCCCATCACAGATGAATCAATACAAGAAGTGAGGGAAGAAGCTAAAGCTATGTTTATTTATGTTTTTTAAAAGAGTATGACTCTAAATTCAAATTCTAAGTATTGTGAATATTCAGAACTCCAGGTATTTTTTTTAACTATTAAAGTCTTGATATTTATATTTTGTATGAAATCTGTATAATATTTAAAGTGATATTTGGCCATAGGACATATTCTGTCTTCCAAAATAATAAAACAAGGTATTATTTTAAACCTAGTATGTGTAATTTACCACGTTAGCTATCTTAATACTACTTAAAATTTTAAAACTGCGATACAGACTTCCCAAATGAACCAATGTGATTTGAGAAACAGTAAATATGTAACATAATTAAGAACAATCAAGTGAAGAATAAAACAGCAAGAGTCAAGAAGCAAAGGGGAGCTCATGGAATAATTATATTTAAAACCAAGATTAAGGATAGTTTCTATAATCAAGTGAAATTATATCTCAATCCCTTAGTGCAGTGGTTCCCAAATTTTTGGCACCAGGGACTGGTTTCGTGGAAGACAATTTTTCCACGGACGGGGGAGGGGGGAATTGTTCAGGCGGTAATGCACGTGATGGGGGTTGGTTCAGGCAGTAATGTGAGCATTGGTTCAGGCGGTAATGCCAGCGATGGGGAACAGCAGGTGAAGCTTCGCTAGCTTGCCTGCCACTCACCTTCTGCTGTGTGGCCTTGTTCCTAACAGGCCTCAGACAAGTAGCCATCTGTGGCCCGGGGCTAAAAGAGCACCACTCTATTTACAGAGTTTTAAGAGATTAATTAAAGGCCAAATTTTTCAAGGTAAAGGCTCTACAAAATCAGGGAGGGGGAAATCCTTATCATGTGTCTCTCTTGGTTGTGTACAGTGCAAGATGTAAATGATTATATCTCATATAGAAATGTTATTTGAAAATCAAAAGATCCAAATATGATTATTTATAATATCCAAGGAAATACTGTCTCTATACTCTTTCATGCATACTATAAATACCAGATAAATATCTAATGTTAAGAAGACATTGTCAAATGTTTACTTTAAGCAAAGACTCCAGTACTCTTGTTGCGTATGTCAATGGCATGATCATCGGTTCCCGTGCAGTCAGGTGGCATTGCACACATGGAGATGAGATGTCTTAAAGGCCCTAATGTAAATCAAAACCACAATAAGATGTCACCTCACACCTCCTAGGATGGCTGTTATCAAAAATATAAAAGATAACAAGTGTTGGCAAGGAGGTGGAATAAAGGGAACCCATGTGCACTTTTGGTGTGGATGCAAATTGGTGCAGGCATTATGGAGAACTGTATGGAAGTTCCTCTAAAATTAAAAATAGAACTATCATACGATCTAACAGTCCTTCTTCTGTGTATATACACAAAGGAAATAAAAGCAGTAGCTTGAAGAGATATCTGTGCTCCTATGTTCATTGCAGCATTATTCACAATAGCCAAGATATGAAAACAACCTAAATGTCTGCTGATTGTTGAATGGATAAATGCATATACATATAACAGAATACAATTCAGCCTTAACAAAGGATATCAGCATGGAGGTCATTAAGATAAGTGAAATAAGCCAGTCACAGAAATAAATATACTGCTTATGTCACAAGTGGAGTCTAAAGAATTTGAATGCATAGAAGGGGATTAGAATGGTGATTACTAGGAAGAAGGAGGTGGGGGAATTGGGAAGATGTCGGCCAAAGGATACAAAGTCACAGTCATGAATGATGAATAAATCTAGAGATAGAATGTATAGCACAATGAATGTTGTTAATGTTACTGGAAATTTGCTAAAAGAATAGGTATCAGATGCTCTCACCACACACACGAAAAATGGTATTTATGTGAATAGGTGATATGTGAATTAGCTTGACCGTAGTAATCATTTCACTATGTTTCAGTATATTAAAATATCATGTTTTGTACCATAAATATATATAATTTTATTTTAAAAAAGAACAAATATTAATTTCAAGATTCAGTTTCCATGCAAGGGTATGATAGGAATAGACTCAGATTAAAATTCTCATTTAATTATCTAAAAACTATCATATCCTTTCATTCTTTTTTGATATATAATTCACTAGTTTGAAACCATTTTAATTACATAAGTATTTAGATAGACACAATTGAATGTGCAAAAATTAAATTAGTTCTTCTAGTATCTAGTTTTGCATATTATTTATTTCCCTGGTTTATCATAAATATATTATTGAAATATTCTGGATTCAGTAAATTCGATTTAAAATCCAACCTGCTCCTGACCACCTCTGTGGCTTTGGCTGGCAAGTCAACCTCTCTAAGCTCCAGGTGTTTCTTCTGTAAAACAGAAAAAAAAAAAAAAAAAAAAATTAAACGGCCTTGAATAGCCAACACTTTAATAAGAAAAAAATGTTCATCAGCTTTATAAAACTTAATTTATATAACTACTTCTTCACAAATGAATACATGATTTGTTTTCATTTTCATCAATTTTGTATTATATTTCACAGTTAGTAAAATTATAAATCTAGGGGCTTCCCTGGTGGCACAGTGGTTGAGAGTCCGCCTGCCGATGCAGGCGACGCGGGTTTGTTCCCCGGTCTGGGAAGATCCCACATGCCGCGGAGCGGCTGGACCTGTGAGCCATGGCCGCTGAGCGGGCGCGTCCGGAGCCTGTGCTCCGTCCGCAATGGGAGAGGCCACAACAGTGAGAGGCCAGCGTACCGCCAAAAAAAAATATATATATAAATCTAGACATTTTAAGTTTTTCATTTTCTTGAGAAATGAAAGAAATTGCTTGAACAAAGTACAGTTAAAATATCTATCGGCAAGTTTTGTTTATTTTATATTTGTTTTTATAGTTTGTTTGAATCAAGAACCTATCAAAATAAGGTCTACATACTGAAATTGGTTGATACATACTCGATCTTTTTGTAATACAAATGATGATGTCTTTTTTTCAAATTATTTTGTAAGGAACCAGAGTATTTTCTACCTCTAGCTTTTATTACAGCCTGGATTTTACCAACTGCATCACTGTGGTGCCAATTCTTATGTTCCTCTCTCCCCTGTAGTCGTTTACATTCATGATTGGATCTAGCATCTTAATCAGATTCAAGTTCAGTGTTTTCACAAGAAAATTTTATAGTTGGTATTCTCTCCATTTCCAAAGGAGACAGTCAATGATTGGTTGTCTCCCTTATGTATATGTAATTATTCATTGCAGACCACTGACTAAATCCATTTGTTCAATAGAAGTTGCAAATGGAGATATTCTAATTGCTTCATTAATTCTTAATTTATAAACTAAAATAATTTATAGAAGACACATGTCTTCATCAATTATTTGGTTACCCACATCTCCTCCTCAAGCATTTTGGTTACTATGATATAAAATTTGAAAAGGAAAACAAAGATAAATGATATATACTTGTTTTCCTTTATATAAGTAATGAATTGATTAGCAAAAATCCTTCAAATGGGAAAAATTAAGGTGTAAGCAAGTGGAAATGAATGTTAGTCCACTAACATGCAATATGCATGCACACATGCATATTTTTAGATCATTATAAATTAAAATTTTAAACAAATCTAGGAAGTGTTGTGCATCACAGCTATTTTCATTGGTCTGGCATTCTGGTTTTGGTCACTGGGAGCCTCATCCAGTTAGCTATTGTTTCCTTTTGGTGTCACTGAAAGATTCCTTGCCTTCTGTCTTCAGATCATGTAGGCTGGTTGGGCACATTTCCTGCACCAGACATGGACTTGGACATTTTCCTACAGAACCCTACTGAATTTTAGTGGAAATGCCATTTAAAACTGTCACCTAGATGCTGTGGATGCTTTTGCTGTGTTGGTCCTTGCTTGTAAGACTTTTTGTAGAAAATTCAAAGTTGATTTAAAAAAAAAACAAAATAAGAAAGTATAAATACCTTAGATTTTTTATACTATTATGAGTTAAACAGATAAAACATGTCTTACCAAAATATAAAGCTTACCAAAATATAAACCTAAATATTAATATAAATTGAAATCTATGATAAGTTTTATGAGAAAAGTTGATGCAAAATTTGACCTTAATATATATGCTTTTTTTTTTCAGAATTTTAAGTATACATTATTTATAGCCAATTCAGGAGAATTTCCTTAACTGGAACTTTAGGTGGTTTCTCAGTCCCATAAATACCATGTGCAAAATTATGTTAACACAATATCTTTTCTGAAGCTAGATCTCTTTCATTCTATGCAAGAATTCATGACTCAATAATTTAAGAAGAACTCCTCTGTCTCCATTTAATTTCTACTTTATCATCCATAACTGAAATAATGACTACATAATAATTCAATTTGACATGGGGATAATGAATTTAAATATTCTTTCATCTATTTCTGGCAGACTTGATTTTGCCTATTTTTTTAGCATATTTATTGGAGTATAATTTCTTTACAATGACGTGTTAGTTTCTCCTATATAACAAAGTGAATCAGCTGTACATATACATATATCCCCATATCTCCTCACTCTTGCGTCTCCCTCCCACACTCCCTATCCCACTCCTCTAGGTGGTCACAAAGCACCGAGCTGATCTCCCTGTGGTATGTGGCTGCTTCCCACTAGCTATCTATTTTACATTTGATAGTGTATATATGTTCATGACACTCTCTCACTTTGTCCCATCTTACCTTTCCCCCTGCCAGGGTCCTTAAGCCCATTCTCTATGTCTGTCTTTATTCCTGTCCTGCCCCTAGGTTCTTCAGAACCAACTTTTTAAAATTTTTGTATTCCATATATACATGTGTTAGCATATGGTATTTGTTTTCCTGTTTCTGACTTACTTCACTTTGGATGACAGACTCTAGGTCCATCCACCTCAATACAAATAACTCAAATTTACTTCTTTTTATGGCAGAGTAATATTCCACTGTATATATGAGCCACAACATTTTTTTAACATCTTTATTGGAGTATAATTGCTTTACAATGGTGTGTTAGTTTCTGCTTTATAACAAAGTAAATTAGCTATACATATACATATGTCCTCATATCTCTTCCCTCTTGCATCTCCCTCCCTCACACTCTCCCTATCCCACCCCTCTAGGTGGTCATAAAGTAC
Source organism: Globicephala melas (assembly GCF_963455315.2). Classification (NCBI taxonomy): domain Eukaryota; kingdom Metazoa; phylum Chordata; class Mammalia; order Artiodactyla; family Delphinidae; genus Globicephala; species Globicephala melas. The sequence goes on from NC_083322.1 coordinate 100,107,129, forward strand.
TGAGCTGATCTCCCTGTGCTATAGGTCTGCTTCCCACTAGCTATCTATTTTACATTTGGTAGTGTATATATGTCCATGCCACTCTCTCACTTTGTCCCAGTTTACACTTCTGCCTCCCAGTATCCTCAATACATTCCATATATATGTGTTAGCATATGGTACTTGTTTCTCTCTTTCTGACTTCACTCTGTGTGACAGACTCTAGGTCCATCCACCTCACTACAAATAACTCAATTTCGTTTCTTTTTATGGCTGAGTAATATTCCATTGTATATATGTACCACATCTTCTTTATCCATTCATCTGTTGATGGACACTTAGGTTGCTTCCATGTCCTGGATGTTGTAAATAGAGCTGCAATGAACATTGTAGTACATGACTCTTTTTGAATTATGGTTTTCTCATGGTATATGTCCAGTAGCGGGATTGCTGGGTCATATGATAGTTCTATTTTTAGTTTTTTAAGGAACCTCCATATTGTTCTCCATAGTGGCTGTATCAATTTACATTCCCACAAACAGTGCAAGAGGATTGACTTTTCTTCACACCCTCTCCAGCCTTTATTGCTTGTAGATTTTTGATGATGGCCATTCTGACCTGTGTGAGATGATACCTCATTGTAGTTTTGATTTGCATTTCTCTAATGATTAATGATGTTGCACATTCTTTCATGTGTTTGTGGGCAATCTGTATATATTCTTTGGAGAAATGTCTATTTAGGTCTTCTGCCCATTTTTGGATTGAGCTGTTTGTTCTTTTGATATTGAGCTGCATGAGCTGCTTGTAAATTTTGGAGATTAATCATTTGTTAGTTGCTTCATTAGAAAATATTTTCTCACATTCTAAGGCTTGTCTTTCCATGTTGTTTATGGTTTCCTTTGCTGTGCAAATGCTTTTAAGTTTCATTAGGTCCCATTTGCTTTTGTTTTAATTTCCATTTCTCTAGGAGATTGGTCAAAATGGATGTTGCTGTGAATTTTGTCATAGAGTGCTTTGCCTATATTTTTCTCTAAGAGCTTTCTAGTGTCTGGCCTTACATTTTGGTCTTTAATCCATTTAGAGTTTATTTTTGTGTATGGTGTTCAGAAATGTTCTAATCTTATTCTTTTACATGTAGCTGTCCAGTTTTCCCAGTACCACTTATTGAAGAGGCTGTCTTTTCTCCATTGTATATTCTTGCCACCTTTATCAAAAATAAGGTGATCATATGTGCCTGGGTTTATCTCTGAGCTTTCTATCCTGTTCCATTGATCTGTATTTCTGTTTTTGTGCCAGGACCATACTGTCTTGATTGCTGTAGCTCTGCAGCATAGTCTGAAGTCTGGGAGCCTGATTCCTCCAGCTCCATTTTTCTTTCTCAAGATTTCTTTGGCTATTCAAGGTCTTTGGTGTTTCCATAAAAATTGTGACATATTTTGTTCTGGTTCTGTGAAAAATGTCATTGGTAATTTGATAGGGATTGAATTGAATCTGGACAGTGCTTTGGGTACTATAGTCATTTTCACAATGTTGATTCCTCCAATTCAAGAACATGGTATATCTCTCCATCTGTTTGTATCATCTTTAATTTCTTTCATCAGTGTCTTATAGTTTTCTGCATACAGGTCTTCTGCCTCCTTAGGTAGGTTTATTCTCGGGTATTTTATTCTTTTTGTTGCAATGGTAAATGGAAGTGTTTCTTTCGTTTCTTTTCTAGATTTTTCATCATTAGTGTATAGGAATGCAAGAAATTTCTGTGCTTTAACTTTGTGTCCTGCTACTTTAACAAGTTCATTGATTAACTCTAGAAGTTTTCTGGTAGTATCTTTGGGATTCTCTATGTATAGTATCATGTCATCTGCAAACAGAGACAGGTTTATTTCTTCTTTTCTGATATGGATTCCTTTTATTTCTTTTTCTTTTCTGATTGCTGTAGTTAAACTTCCAAACTTATGTTGAATAGTAGCGGTGAGAGTGGGCAACCTTGTCTTGTTACTGATCTTAGTGGAAATGGTTTTAGTTTTTCACCATTGAGAATGATCTTGGCTGTGGGTTTCTCATATATGGCCTTTATTATGTTGATATAAGTTCCCTCTGTGACTACTTTCTGGAGGGTTTTTATCATAAATGTGTGTTGAATTTTGTCTAAAGCTTTTCCTGTATCTAATGAGATGATCATATGGTTTTTATCCTTCATTTTGTTAATATGGTGTATCACATTGATTGTTTTGCATATATTGAAGAATCCTTGCATTCCTGAGATAAACTGCACTTGATCATGGTGTATGATCCTTTTTATGTGCTGTTGGATCCTGTTTGCTAGTATTTTGTTGAGGATTCTTGCATCTATGTTCATCAGTGATATTGGCCTGTAGTTTTCTTTCTTTGTGACACCTTTGTCTGGTTTTGGTGTCAGGGTGATGGTGACCTTGTAGAATGTGTTTGGTAGTGTTCCTCCTTCTGGTATATTTTGGAAGAATTTGAGAAGGATAGGTGTTAGCTCTTCTCTAAATGTTTGATAGAATTTGCCTGTGAAGCCATCTGGTCCTAGGTTTTTGTTTGTTGGAAGATTTTTAATCACAGTCTCAATTTCAGTGCTTGTGATTTGTCTGTTTATATTTTCTATTTCTTCCTGGTTCAGTCTCGGAATGTTGTGCTTTTCTAAGAATTTGTCCATTTCTTCCAGGTTGTCCATTTTATTGCCATATAGTTGTTTGTACTAATCTCTCATGATCCTTTGTATTTCTGCAGTGTCAGTTGTTACTTCTCCTTTTTCATACCTAATTCAATTGATTTCAGTCTCCTCCCTTTCTTTCTTGATGAGTCTGGCTAATGGTTTATCAATTTTGTTTATCTTCACAAAGCTTTTAGTTTTACTGATTTTTGCTATTGTTTCCTTCATTTCTTTTTCATTTATTTCTGATTGGATCTTTATGATTTCTTTCCTTCTGCTAACTTTGGGAATTTTTTGTTCTTCTTTCTTTAATTGCTTTAGGTTTAAGGTTAGGTTGTTTATTTGAGATGTTTCTTGTTTCTTGAGATAGGATTGTATTGCTAAAAACGTCCCTCTTAGAACTGCTTTTGCTGTATCCCAGGGGTTTTGGGTCATCATGTTTTCACTGTCATTTGTTTCTAGGTATTTTTTCATTTCCTCTTTGATTTCTTCAGTGATCTCTTGGTTATTTAGTAACTTATTGTTTAGCTTCGATGTGTTTGTAATTTTTACAGATTTTGTCTTGTAATTGATATCTAGGTCATAGCATTGTGGTCAGAAAAGATACTTAATATGATTTCAGTTTTCTCAGATTTATCAAGGCTTGATTTGTGACCCAAGATTTGATCTTTCCTGGAAAATGTTCCATGAGCACTTGAGAAGAAAGTGCATTCTGTTGTTTTTGGATGGAATGTCCTATAAATATCAATAAGTCCATCTTGTTTAATGTATCATTTAAAGCTTTTGTTTCCTTATTTATTTTCATTTTGTATGATCTGTACATTGATTGAAATGGGGTGTTAAAGTCCCCTACTATGATTGTATTACTGTCAATTTCCCCTTTTATGGCTTTTAGCATTTGCCCTATGTATTGAGTTGGTCCTTTGTTGGGTGCATAAATATTTACAATTGTTATACCTTCTTCTTGGATTGATCCTGAAATTATGTAGTGCCCATCTTTGTCTCTTGTAGTAGTCTTTATTTGAAAGTCTATTTTGTCTGATATGAGAATTTCTACTCCAGATTTCTTTTGATTTACGTTTGAACGGAATATCTTTTTCCATCCCCTCACTTTCAGTCTCTATGTGTCCCTGGGTCTGCAGTGGGTCTCTTGTAGACAGCATATATATGGGTCCTGTTTTTGCATCCATTCAGCCAGTGTATGTCTTTTGGCTGGAACATTTAATCCATTTACATTTAAGGTTATTATCGATATGTATGTTCCTATTACCATTTTCTTAATTGTTTTGGGTTTGTTGTTGTAGGTAATTTCCTTCTCTTGTGCTTCCTCCCTAGAGAAGTTCCTTTAGCATTTGTTTTAAAGTTGGTTTGGTGGTGCTGAATTCTCTTAGCTGTTGCTTGTCAGTAAAGGTGTTAATTTTTCTGTCGAATCTGAATGAGATCCTTGCTGGGTAGAGTAATCTTGGTTGTAGGGTTTTCCCTTTCATTACTTTAAATATGTCCTGCCACTCCCTTCTGGCTTGCGGAGTTTCTGCTGAGAGATCAGCTGTTAACCTTATGGGGATTCCCTTGAATGTTATTTGTTGTTTTTCTCTTGCTGTTTTTAGAATTTTTTCTGTGTATTTAATTTTTGATAGTTTGACTAATATCTGTCTTGGCATCTTTCTCCTTGGATTTATCCTGTATGGGACTCTCTGTGCTTCCTGGACTTGATTACCTACTTCCTTTCCCATATTAGGGAAGTTTTCAACTATAATCTCTTCAAATATTTTCTCAGTCCCTTTTTTATTCTCTTCTTCTTCTGGTACCCCTATAATTTGAATGTTGGTGCATTTAATGTTTCCCCTGAGTTCTCTGAGACTGACGTCAATTCTTTTCATTCTTTTTTCTTTATTCTGCTCAGCAGTAGTTATTTCCACTATTTTATCTTCCAGGTCACTTATCCGTTCTTCTGCCTCAGTTATTCTGCTATTTATTCCTTATAGAAAATTTCTAATTTCATTTATCGTGTTGTTCATCACTGTTTGTTTGATCTTTAGTTCTTCTAGGTCCTTGTTAAACGTTTCTTGTATTTTCTCCATTCTATCTCCAAGATTTTGGATCATCTTTACTATCATTATTCTGAATTCTTTTTCAGGTAGACTGCCTATTTCCTCTTCATTTGTTTGGCCTGGTGGGTTTTTACCTTGTTCGTTCATCTGCTGTGTGTTTCTTTGTCTTCTCATTTTGCTTAACTTACTGTGTTTGAGTCTTCTTTTCACAGCCTGCAGGTTTGTAGTTCCCATTGTTTTGTTGTCTGCCCCCAGTGGCTATGGTTGGTTCAGTGGGTTGTGTAGGCTTCTTAGTGGAAGGGACTAGTGCCTGTGTTCTGGTGGATGAGGCTGGGTCTTATCTTTGTGGTTGGCAGGACCATGTCCATTGGTGTGTTTAGGGGTGTGTGTGTCCTTATTATGATTTTAGGCAGCCTCTCTGCTAATGGGTAGGGTTGTGTTCCTGTCTTGCTAGTTGTTGGCATAGGGTGCCCAGCACTGTAGCTTGCTGGTCGTTGAGTGAGCTGTGTCTTAGCATTGAGATTGAGATCTCTGGGATAACTTTTGCTGTTTAATATTACATGGAGCTAGGAAGTCTCTGGTGGACCAATGTCCTGAACTCAGCTCTCCCACCTCAGATGCAGAGGCCTGACACCAGGCTGGTGCACCCATGCACTGTCAGCCACACAGCTCAGAAGAAAAAGTGAGAAAAAAAGAAGGAAAGAAAGAAAGAAGTAAATAAAGTTATTAAAATAAAAATAGAAAATAATTATTAAAAATAAATAAAATTAAAATGTAATAAAAGCAAAGAAATAAAAAAAAGGAAAGAAGAGAGCAACCAAACCAAAAAACAAGTCTACCAGTGATAACAAGTGCTAAAAACTATACTTAAAAAAAAAAATAAAAAAGGACAGACAGAACCCTAGGACAAATGGTGAAAGCAAAGCTATATAGATAACAGCACACAAAGAAGCATACATCCTCAATAAAAGAGGAAAAGGAAAAAAATATATATATCTTTGCTTCCAAAGTCCACTGCCTCAATTTTGTTATGATTCGTTGTCTATTCAGGTATTCCACAGATGCAGGGTACATCAAGTTGATTGTGAAGATTTAATCCGCTGCTCCTGAGGCTGCTGGAGAGATTTCCCTTTCTCTTCTTTGTTCACACAGCTCCCGGGGTTCAGCTTTGGATTTGGCCCCGCCTCTGCGTGTAGGTCGCCAGAGGGCGTCTGTTCTTCACTCAGACTGGACGGGGTTAAATGAACAGCTGATTCAGGGGCTGTGGCTCACTCAGGCCAGGGGGAGGGAGGGGTGCGGATGCGGGTTGAGCCTGCGGCGGCAGAGGCTGGCGTGAGGTTGCACCAGCCTGGGGTGTGCTGTGTGTTGTCCCGGGGAAGCTGTTCCTGGATCCCGGGACCCTGGCAGTGGCGGGCTGCACAGGCTCCCGGGAGAGGAGGTGGTGATAGTGACCTGTGCTCGCACACAGGCTTCTTGGTGCCGGCAGCAGCAGCCTTAGCATCTCATGCCCATCTCTGGAGTCCGCGCTGATAGCCACGGCTTGCGCCCATCTCTGGAGCTCGTTTAGGCGGTGCTCTGCATCCCGTCTCCTCGCGCACCAGGAAACAATGGTCTCCAGACTTTTCCTGGACTCCCTCCCGGCTAGCCGTGGTGCACTAATCCCCTGCAGGCTGTGTTCACGCCGCCAACCCCAGTCCTCTCCCTGCACTCCGACCGAAGCCCAAGCCTCAGCTCCCAGCCCCGCCCGCCTCAGCGGGTGAGCAGACAAGCCTCTCGGGCTGGTGAGTGCTGGTCAGCACCGATCCTCTGTGAGGGAATCTCTCTGCTTTGCCCTCTGCACCCCTGTTCCTACACTCTCCTCTGTGGCTCTGAAGCTTCCCCACCACCACCCCCAGTCTCCGCCTGTGAAGGGCCTTCCTAGTGTGTGGAAAGTTTTCCTGCTTTCCTCTGCTCCCTCCAGAGGTGCAGGTTCCGTCCATATTCTTTTGTCTCTGTTTATTCTTTTTTCTTTTGCCCTACCCAGGTACGAGGGGAGTTTCTTGCCTTTTGGGCGGTCTGAGGTCTTCTTCCAGAGTTCAGTAGGTGTTCTGTAGGAGTTGTTCCACGTGTAGATGTATTTCTGATGTATTTGTGGGGGGGAAGGTGATCTCCATGTCTTACTCTTCTGCCATTTTGAAGGTCACTCTCCTGCTGAAGTTTGGTCTAAATGAAAGATTCAGAATTCATCTCTCTTTCATACATTCTAGTTTTCCTGAACACCTAAGTATGAATTGGTGACACATACTGATACTTCTTTCGTTTCAGTCTAATTAAGTCACAACTAACCAAGCTGCAAGATTACTTGGTGTCTATGTTTAAACTTTTACGAAGCATAACTACTCTGAAGCATAACTTCCAGTAGTACAGTAGCATAGCTTGTAAACACTTGGGGGTATGTAAAAATATGAACTAAAGTGTATTACATGTCATTATTTCTAAAATCAAATTATAAATTTGTTTCTGTTTTCAAATAAAGATAAATAAAATCAGGTTCTCTGTGTATGAAGTGGAGCCTTCAGTATAAAATATGCAATTAAAATATATAAAATTTAGGTACAGATGGAGGAACAGATGAGATACTTTTTTTTATTTTCTGAAGCCATTATTATTTATTACATGTCATTTCTTTCTCAAAAATGTATCTTGAATCTTTCTCTTCTATCAGGCTGCTTTGGCTGCTTAGTCTGGGCCACAGCCATTTCTTACCTAGATTGCTTCAATAGCTTCTTAAATCTTCACCCTTATTCTTCTCTTGGCTTTCTCATCCAATCAGCCTGCAAACAGACATCAGAGCGATATTTGTAAATATAAGTCAAATTAAGCCATATCTGATTATATATATATATAATATATATATATTATATATATATTATAACCCCTGCAATATATAAGGGGTTCATGCTGCTCTGCTCTGCTCAACACCCACTATCCGCTTCCAATATCTGACTATATCATAAGTTTAATGTGATCACTTCCAGACCTCTTTCTATAGTTATTATGTTGCAGCAAATTAGAATAATGGCCACGACTTGTTTTCAAAATATTCCAGGATTTTAAGCACTCTTGTAGAAAGAGACCATGTAGCCCACAGAGATGGTGGAAGAAGTTTACCAAGAAAGCTGGTTTGGTAAACGAAGTTAAGATGGGAGCATATTCTTATGGAAGAAAAGGTAAATACAATCAAACTAAAATGACTGCTAGAGTTCCTGCACCACATCATCTGGGATTTCAGAGTATGATCTTTCTGTGGCTAATTCATTACAAGGTTTTGGAATTCAGGTAAAGAAAATCAAATAAGGAAACAATGAGAGATATGGGTTTAAGTGAATTAAGTGATAGTCAGCACTTAGTCTTCTCTTCACCCTGTGCCAGGCTTTGCTATAAATGCGCTGTTTGTGTCACACCAACCCTATGAGATGGACTTGTACCAATGATTTACCTGTAGACTCTCAGCTTTGAGGCCATCTTTCTATATTACATGCTTTGATGCTGGTGCTGGAAGTTTGCAAGCTGCATTGCCCATCCTCCATGGGCTTTCTGCTGGGTTCTTCCAGTGGGAGGTCCTTTTGTTCCCCCAGTCCTAGTGGGCATAGATGTTTCCTAGGACCATTAGTCTCCAGGTTTCTTTGGTATGCATTTATTGATTTTTCAGCCTTCCAATAATCATGTAACCAATTTTCCATATTAGATTTCCAAAGCTTGAAATACTTAGACTGGTTTCTTCTCTTACAGTACTATTTTCACTTCTGTTTTATTGTTGAGGAAATTCCAGCACAAGAGGGTTTTCACTTGCCCAAGGTCATATAGCTAGTAAGTGGCAGAGCAAGGATTAGGACCCAGGTAGTCTGGATTCAGAGTTGGTTTTCATAACTCTGAACTATACTGCATCTTTATTTCATGTTTAAAACCATACTGTAGAGCCTCTTAAAACATGGATAATGTAAGGAATAATATGAACAGTATATATAAATTTGTACAAATGCATGTATAATTTCTTCTCATTAGCAGCAATAAAAGATCAAGTTTTTAAAAACTAGAGAAGTCAGAAAATAACCATGATATATATTTTGGGCAAAAGATTCAGGTTACAAAACAATATTCATGATGAGATCATAACGTTGTTAAGAGAGTAATATAACATGTTCATGCATTAAAAGGGTCTTGGTAATAGAGAAAATGGACAGTAATTTAAATTTTAAGTTTCCTTGAATCATGAGATAAAGAAAGACAGTCATGCAGTTGGAACATATTTAGTATCTGGATTGGCATGATTTCAATTTTTTTTGTTTTTAATTGAGCATTTGATTTTCTTTGTTTTCTAAAGTCTTCAATGTAAATATATAACAGATAAAGGGCCAATAATGTTTTTAAGATTATTTCACAGAATGTTATAACAGAGAAATACTGCATAATATAATCACTGAAAAGGGGAGACTCAAAACTGTATATAAGTTTCTCAATTGGGTAAATGTATAAAACATTTTAAAAAATATAGTAATAAAAATAATATGTCATTAAGGGAGGACTATGTTGAACTATTTTTATATCTTTGTATTTGTCTCTATTGTTCTTTATAATGGTGAACAATGAAAACTTATAGTAATTTTCAATTGTATTTCATAATTTCCATTTTTTAAGCAACTCAATTTATTTAATAGTTACTCTCTTTTAAAAAGTTTAACAACAGTTTTAAATATTTTCCTTCAAATAAATTTTTAATGTAAGAAACCAGCTATCATGGTTTGGTTACATTTTTTATTCCATGTAGATTTGGCCAATTTTTAATACATAGTCTTCTAATTCCTTATTTTTTTGCCACCACCACTTTTAGGCCATAATGATAGGTTCACAAATGGTGCCATTGCAACCGACTGTGGAAGCACAATGTGCAGGTCTTCCAGCCTCCTACAGACCAGTCAGAGGAAGAGGCTGGCTGTCTCTGTCCATCCAAACCCCACTGTGCTGGCAGCTGGAGCTGGCTCAAGGGTATCTGATTTCCTGTCTTGTTTCTTCTCCACATCATAAGAAATAAGAAGGGATCATTGTTATTCTCTGCATTACCAGCCTCTCATCTAGGGCTTAGAGACCTAAATGATGATATATATATATATATATATATTTTAGCCATGCAGCACAGCATGCAGGGTCTTAGTTCCCTAACCAGGGATTGAATCTGTGCCCCCTGCAGTGGAAACAGAGTCTTAACCACTGGACCACCAGAGAAGTCCCATAAAAGATAATATATTCTGAATGAATGAATGGTGAATGAAGAAAAGAACTTTCAGGTAAAATTTACCCTTATTCAGGTGGGAAGCATAAGGCTCCTTGCTGAATGAAAGGACACTTCTAGAAAGAGTGAAATAATGAATGTTCTTCAGCCACTGTGACCTTCCTAGGATTACATATTTCCCTGTCGATGATATTGAACTCAGATTCAGCTGCTTGCCACTCAAAAAACAATAATCAGGCCTCCCTGGTGGCGCAGTGGTTGAGAGTCCTCCTGCCGATGCAGGGGACACGGGTTTGTACCCCGGTCCAGGAAGATCCCACATGCCGTGGAGCGGCTGGGCCCGTGAGCTGTGGCCGCTGAGCCTGCGTATCCAGAGCCTGTGCTCTGCAGTGGGAGAGGCCACAATGGTAAGAGGCCTGCGTACTACAAACAAACAAACAAACAAAAAACAAACAAACAAAAACAAAAAAACAATAATCAAGGGGCAAGTGTTGGTAGAAAGGAAAGGTGCTTAATTTAGAAAAGCTGGCAATCTGGGGAGAAGGTGGACTCATGTTGAGAGACCAACTCTGAAGGTTCTTCTCTGCCATGACTATTTTTAAAGGCAAAGGGGGAAGTAATCTCAGTTAATCATTGAGGCAGAAGGTTAGGTTCTCCATCATTTTCTACTGTGTGCAGGCTGATGACTTCAGATCTTTCTTTGGATGTTCTCTTGCTCTTGTGGTCTCCATGGGCCCACAGGGTCTGCCTGTAAATTTGCTAAGGGGAAGCTAGGGGTAGAGAGTCAGTCATTCTTTAACTACATAAATCTTCATTCTTACTCCTTCTAATCCAGGAAAGGAATCAACAAGTTAGACAAGGTATTGTGTACATTCAGTAGAACAGAGATCAGGAGTTAGGTTAAATGTTACCTAGTGATCTTACTTTTATGATTAAGGTTTAAGGAAAACAGAGATAAACAAACAGAAAAAAGGTAAAAGAACTGCTTACAAATCCCCACTGTCAGACATCATTCCATTTCTATGGGATTAGGGGCAAAGGTCCATCTTCTGTAAACACTTCATGCTGAGACAGGGAATCTGTTGAGGCCTTAGAATGAAAGATGTCAACATGGTAATGTAGCATCTCTTTGCTGATGATTTTATTTGCCTGCTCACCTATATTGGCAGAGCAAGCTATAATTATTCTAATGCCCAAAAGATATAGATTATTATGAACAATAGAGTTAATTATTTACCATTATTTCATCAGATACTGAGTTCTATGACTATTGTCCTAATCATTAACTGCTCATGCCTCTCTTTTGTGACTCTGAGAGGCCTGGGAGACTTCAGCTTTTCTACAAACAAGAGGCAGGAGACATAGAGGGGTTTTGTGCTTGGGAAGGGTGCCCAGCAGTGTTCTGCCCAGTTCCATACAGCATTTACTCTGGACACAGGCCCCTACTACATCCCATAGCCTCAGAAAATGCCTTTTTTAAAAACTGAAGTATAGTTAATTTACAATGTCATATTAGTTTCTGGTGTACAGCAAAGTGATTCATATAAATATATATGTATATATATATACACATATATATATTCTTTTTCATATTCTTTTTCATTGTAGTTTATTCAAGATCTTGAATATAGTTCCCTGTGCTATCCAGTAGGACCTTGTTGTTTACATATTTCATATATAGTAGTTTGTATCTGCTAATCCCAAACTCCTAGTTTATCTCTCCCCCAATGATGTTTTTAATCTCTAAATTATCTCTCTCAGGTTTCCCTGGTTACCCCAAATAAGACAATATATGCAGAAGCCCTTTAAAAGAAACTATGTAAAATTAGGTAATTAGGAAATTTGTTTACGTCAAAGCATTTTTTAAAAATATGAGTGAAAGTCTCTGCAAGGGACCAATCAAACACAGAGATCACAACTTCTAAACTAGCAGGTTATGCTTCTAGAGCGTGATGTGCAATTTGTCATTTTAATTATAAAACCCTGGCAAATGATTTTAGTCTGTGTCCCATAGCTGCATATGTGTGTCTCAGTATAAACTACCCAGCAGAGAATGAACTATAAACTGGATTGAAAATTGCTAAATAGATTACTGTATTTTAGAGAGGTCCTATGCACATGAATTATAATAATACTTCTCTCAATTAGTTACAGCTTAAAATCAACCTGCTTCATTAGGTTAACTGTAAAGTTGTAAAAAAATAAATCCTGCACTATGACAGAAATAAATTAAAATGTCTAAAATTGAGGGTAAATCTGTGCAATTCATGAAGATAATATTAAACTTGCCTGAGTAAGTGCCATCTCAGAAAGATAGTAAATCATCAAACTGTTAGTAAACCAGCTACCTTTGGATATAATGATCAACTTAATTCAAATTTCTGTGCCAATTATCATTATAACTACAGTCTCTAGGGAGTTTCTTAATATTTGTAAATAAGCTTCCACTTGCTGTTAACTAGAAAACATAGTTTACAGAATCAGAGTTATAAAAGTAATAAATTAATATGACTAAGGTTTATTTGGTTAGTGAAATTTTACACTGGTCAAGAAAAAAATTTGTGGAAATGAACCATTCTAATGCATTCATTTTTTTAGAGAATAAAGGAAGAAGTAGGACATTTATACTCAAGGTCACTCAGCTAGACTGTGGCAATGCTGGAACAGAACTGCATGTCTCTTTACTCTTCATCTTATGGCTGCTGAAAGCAAGCTGAGAGTGGTCTTGTCCTCACGCTACCAGGAATGTTCAGAAGACTGATAAGACATTTGGCCAGAGGCATACAGACATAAGAATCAAAGCAGAGAACAAAGTAATGGTAGCGGTCATTTTTTAGCAATAGTAAAAGTTACTTTTGCTTAATTTCTCCAAATCTGGTCCCAAGTAATCCTCTTCTCTCATATTTTCTGTCCTCAACACCATCAACCAGGAAAAGTGCATCCCATTCACTGAAAATGCATGGTGAACATTTATCTTTGCATTATAAATGTAATATCTAACTTCTTTGAATTTGGAAATTTCAGAAAGGAAACAATATCCAACCACAGTTCCTTATTAACTCCTCTTTCCCAACACCACTCTATGGGTTCTATCATCAATTTTCCCTTTCATATTTTACTAAATTCAGTAATTCTGTACATTTAAATTTGGACTCATGAGTTTTATTTATCTTCCACATGTCCCTTTATTATTTATTTATGTTTGTTTATTTGATTATTTTTTTCTACTTTTCTGTTCATACTTACCCTTCAGTCTTCTGTCATTATCTTAATTTTTAAGGTAAATAACTTATGTAACAGCATACTAACTGGTTAAAATTCAGTTGTTCTCAAATTAAATGGAATTAATTACAGTCCTTAAAATGTGCTCCATTGTTTTACACGAAGAGCCCTACGAATTACTGTCACCACTAATTTATAAAAGTAATATGTAGCATATGAGTTTTACTATATCTTATAGAATTTGACATTTTATAATTTTAAAAACTTTTAGTAATATATGGAAATAGTACCATCTTATTTATATTCACTTTACCACTCAATATTATTTTCAATATCTTAAACTATTAAATAGATAACAATATTATAGAAAGAATATAATAATAAAGTATTTTCTTTATAAGCTAGCAACTTCTGGTAAACTTCTCCTAAATTTCTACTAAAATATCTGTAATTATCCCCAAAAAATGTGAAAACTGACAATCGTGAAACAAAGGCATGCAGTCAATCTATTGTCAAAATCTGAAAGAATTGTCTTCTTACAAATGGCTGATGTAGCTAAAACAAGTATTGAAAACAAGTTTCTCCCCTTAAAGTAGAATGGTAGGAGAAACTATTTTCCCCTCTTGTTAAGTATTGTCTATTATTTTTTGGAGACTTATAAGGCACATAGAGAAAAGTTCCCAGAACCCAAATGTACATCCTGTTGAACTGAAGGAGGGTGGGCACTGTGTGACCTCCACAGAAGTTAGGAAATCCACACTTTGAAGACCTGGCAGGACCCCTTATGCATCTGACATCCCCTTTTTGTGCCTCCTCTCAAAGCAACCATTATTTTATTTTAAATCATACGATTCAAATTTTCCTGTTTATGAACGTTATAAAAAGCTTCCTCACCAATCTTTCTTTTTAACTGTGAATTTTTTCGCAAGTTTATTGTGTCATTGTGTTTATATTTTGCTTTTAACCCTGGCATAAAGTTGCTTTTTTTCTTTTTAATGTTATGAATAAAGACAACACGGACATAAGCAACAACATATGTCTCTTCTGCACATTCCCATTTCTTTCGTTTGAGGTATATTCCTGGGGTGGAATTACTGGATTTTAGAGAATACAAATATTCAATCTGACTTCCAAAGTGATTATACTAATTTACACTCCCACCAGCAATGATGATAATTTCTATTAGTTCAAGTGTTTATCAATATATGTAGTAGCGTCAGAAGTTTATCACTAATTTTAACCATTCTGATACGTGAGTAGTGGTTTCTTATTTTGGTTATTCCTAATAAATAATGATGTTGAGCTGCTTTTCAAATATGCATTGGGGGCTTCCCTGGTTGTGCAATGGTTGAGAGTCCGCCTGCCAATGCAGGGGACACGGGTTCGTGCCCCCATCCGGGAAGATCCCACATGTCGCAGAGCGGCTGGGCCCGTGCGTCATGGCCGCTGAGCCTGCGCATCCAGAGCCTGTGCTCTGCAACGGAAGAGGCCACAACAGTGAGAGCCCCGCGTACCACAAAAAAAAAGAAAAAAATATATATATATACATTGGATCCTTGGATATTAATTATCTGTGTATAAGAAATTACCCCAAATTTAATAGCTTAAAGCAAAATACATTTATCATCTCACAGTTGCTTTTTATCAGGAACAGGATTGCAGCCTAGCCAGGGGCTTTGGTGGGTCTCTTGGAGAATAAGTAACATGAATCCAAGAACAGGAAGTAGATGAATATGTGGTATTCAGAAATAAGAAATGTAGAAAGCCCCACTGACACAAAATTTGGAAGCCCATAAAAGGCATACATTGCTTGCACTACTTGTCAAGAGATGTACTTATTTATGACAATATATTTAATGTGGGAAAACACACATGATATAAAATTTATCTTTTTATCCATTTTTATGTGTACAGTTCATTGGCATCAAATATGTTCACATTGTTGTGTAACCATCACCGCTGTCCATCTCCTGACCTCTTTCATCTTCTGAAATTAAAACTCTGTACCATTAAGCAATAACTTCCTCTTAGCCCATGGTAACCATATTACATTATCTATCTCCATGAATTTGACAGTTCTAGGTACCTATTATAAGTGCAATTGTATATTTGTCCTTTTGCGTCTGGCTTATTTCACTTATTAGGCTGAATAATATTCTGTTGTTCATATAGACCACATTTTATTTATCCATTTATCTACTGATAGACATTTGGGCTGTTTCTACTTTTAACTATTTTTGAATAATCATGCTATCATCACTAGTACACAAATACCTGTCCAAGGCTCTGCTTTCAATTTTTCAGACTATATACGAAGAAATGGAGTTACTGGATGACATGAGAGTTTTGCTTAAGTTTTTGAGAAGCATCCATACTGTTTATCGCAGAGGCTGCACTGTTTTACTTTCTTACCAACAATACGCAATGATTCTAATTTCTCCATATCTTCACCACCATTTGCTATGTTCTATTTGTTTGATTATAGTCATCTTAATGGGTGTGAAATGGTACCTCATTGTGGTTTGATTTATATTGTCCTAACAGTTAGTAATGTTGAGCATCTTTTCATGTGCTTGTTGGCATGTCTATTAGAGTCTTCTGGCCATTTTTTAATTGGGTTGTTTATTTGTTGTTGAATTGTTATAGGAGTTCTTTTTTTTGTCCATGCCGTGGGGCATGTGGGATCTTATTTCCCTGAGGGATTGAACCCATGTCCCTTGCAGAGGAAGCGTGGAGTCTTAACTACTGGATCACCAGGGAATTCCCAGGAAATTTTTAACTGTATCTCTAAATTGCCAATTTTACTGGGTTGCCAGATACATTAATTAAATTCTCAAGAAAATTACTAAGCAGGACATTTTTTTCCAGAACCCTACATACAGGTTTCTTTTTGTTTGTGATATTAAAGCCTATTTATTTTTGAAAAAAAAATTCTATTTATTTTATTCTAACATCTGTATGTTTTTGTGGTGCAGGAGTGTTTGAGCAGTCAAAATAATTAATTATTCTGCTGGTATACAATTTATGATTTCTTATTCACAGTCAACATTACACACATGAAATGTGGATATACTGATGATAAAATGTCTCCTTCTTTTTGTTTTGTATGTATTCCTTCTTCAAAAACTTGGCATTTTATGTGAACTAATAAAACATAGCTAACTGGTTATGGTACTGAGATAAAAGCTGTTAAAATGGCTGAATAAATTCCCAGAGACTTGCAGTCCTATGCACTACACACCAGTGGTTTAGCGACTTTCTTGTTAAAGGTCATACTTGACACAAACTCAGAGAAAAGTGTTTTGTAAGAGTCTCAAGCAATGTAAGACTGTTGGGATGTAGTTCTTTGTTGTTAAATTCAATGCTGAGTAGACAAACTTTCAACAAGTATCTATTTGATTTTGACTATTTTTATCCAGGCATGGACAGAGAAGGCCTACTGACATTAAATTACTAATAACATATATTCTTAGGCACTGTCACTGTGCCTGGCACACAGGTGTGACCTATGCACAAAGTCTTTTTTGAAGCTTGGAGTCTTGCAGGGAAGGAAATTATAAAATAAACACATACATGCATGAATAATTCTAAATATTGGTAAATTATCCGACAGACAAGAAGTGGACTCCGCTAGAATGAGTAGTCAGGCGCTACTTTATATTCACTGGAGATACCAGCCTTGTACAGAAATGAAAAAAAACTTGGGGACAAAATGGTAAAACAATAAGGTAAATTTCAATTTATTAGCCTTGTTAGCATATATTGATTGGTAATATCTTGACATAAAACTCAAACTGAAACATAATAAATATAAGCAGTAGTGTAGCTTTGTTTTCTTGTAACTAATCCTTCATCCTTCCACCAATAGGAATATCACAGCATGTAAAAGATATGGAGCATAAATTAATGTGTCATGGGGATGATTACCTAAGTAAGTTTATTTTTCTTTTTGCATAATCTATTTTTTACAAAGGAATATTGGAACCAAGGAATCTTTTGAGAGAGATTAATAAGTTATGAGTGTGATTACAATTTTCTAGAAAGTATTCAGATGCCACTCTGGCCAGAAATAATTATTTGCTTTTCTGAAATAAATTATTTGTTTTCTGCAAAAAAATCTACTTCAGCATAAGTATTATATTACCCAAACTTCCCTGTTTTATTCTTTTTTTAAAAAAAAATATTTATTTATTTTTTGGCTGTGTTGGGTCTTCATTTCTGCGTTCAGGCTTTCTCTAGTTCCGGCGAGCGGGGGCTACTCTTCCTTGCGGTGCACGGGCTTCTCATTGCGGTGGCTTCTTTTGTTGTGGAGCATGGGCTCTAGGCACGCAGGCTTCAGTAGTTGTGGCACATGGGCTTAGCTGCATGTGGAATCTTCCTGGATCAGGGCTCGAACCTGTGTTCCCTGCATTGGCAGGCTGATTCTTAACCACTGCACCACCAGGGAAGCTCGTATTCTTTTTTTAACATTGTGAAATACCACATATACAGACAATAATAAGGTCACAAAAAATCAAGGTAACTTAATGATTTCTCAAAACAAGTTAACACCAATGTGACCATCCAGGACAAAATTAAAACACTGCCACTTGTCAGAAGACCTCTCATACCTTTGATGATCAGTATTCCTCTCATCCCTTAAATATTCTACGTTTTATTAATCATCCACCATGTAATTTTACTACATAAATTTGTATTCTTGAACCCTAGAGTGTAGTTTCTTGAACTTTTGAAGTAGAATCATAAAACATGTATTTTTTACATACTTTCATTGACTCAACATTATGTTTCTGTGATTTGACCTTGCTACTGCATATGCCTATAAATTATTTCTGTTTTTTCCTAGAGGGCAATCTGTTGAATATGTATACCTTGACTGAGTTATCTATTACAGTGTTGCTGAAAATCTGATTTGCATCCAGTTTTTGGCTAATGCTGCTCAGAAAATCCTTGTGTATGTCTCCTGGAATACATCATGGAAGTATGTGTCACATTAGATGACTTAGAAGTCTCCCAAAATGCAAATATCAGTTCACATTCCTACCAAAGGTGTATGAACGTTCTAAGTGTTTGATATCGTCAAAAGTAATATTTATTTAGATTTTAAAATTTTAGCCACAATGGTGTAAATGTAATGGCATCTTAATGTGGCTTTAATTTTAATTTCTCTGATCAATAGTGAGAAGGAGGATATGTTTGTATATTATTGGACAATTAGATACCATCTTTTGTAAAGTATGTGTTTGAGTTTTTTGTACACTTTTATATGGTACTTCTTTTATACTGATTTATAGCTTTTTGTATATAGAATATAATATATTGAATAGAAGATTTTCTTTGATTATTTATGTGGCAATTATTTTTTCTCCTAGTCTATACCCTTGACATTTAAACTTTTTAACTCTTTTACATTTTTAAAGCCACTGTATTGAGGCATAAATCATGTACCATAAAATTCACCCATTATGAATGTATCATTCAATGACATTGTAGTAAATTCCATAGAGTTGTGCAACCATCACTAAAATCCAGTTTTGGAACAGTTCCATCATCCCCTAAAGTTTCTTTTACTCATTTTCAGTTAATGCCCATACTCACCCAAGTCTGGATTAATAAATGTTCTACTTCTATGAATTCACCTTTTTGACATACTTTATATAAATGGAATAATAAAATATACAGTCTCTGATTTCCTTCTCTTAAAATGATTTGAGGTTTACCTATGTTGTAGCATGTATGAGTACTTCCTTACTTTCCAGTGCTAAAGAGCATTCCATTGTATGGATATCTCACATTTGTTTATCAACTCACCAGCTGATGGGCATTTGAATTATCTCCAGTTTTATGGATATTATAAATAATGCTGCTATAAACATTTGATTTATGTATATATTTTTGTGTGGACATATGTTTTCTTTTCTCTTTGGAAAATTCTTAGAATAATATAGCTAAGTAATATGATAAATTTATGTTTAAGTTTATAAGAAACTGAACTCCTTGCTAAAGTGTCTGTACAATTTTACATTCCCACCAGCAATATATCAGTTTTCCATTTTCTCCACATCCTCACCAATACTCATTATTATCTATCATTTTAATTTCATCCAATATAGTGTGTGTGTGTGTGTGTGTGTGTATGTGTGTATGTGTGTGTGTGTGTGTAGTGGTATCTTATTGTGGTTTTAATTTGCTTTTCTGTAATAACTAATGGTGTTGAGCTTAGTTTTTCGTATTGTTTTAGCCATTTATATGTGTTCTTTAGTGAAATGTCTACTCAAATATTTGCTCATATGATAATAGAGTTATTTGTCTTATAATTGAATTGTAAGAGTTTTTTACGTGATCATGACACGGTCATTAATTATGTATATAATATGCAAATATTTTCTCACAATTTTTCTTTTAATTTATTCTTTTAATGTTATGTTTGGAGCACAAAAATTCTTTTTAATGAAGTCAAATTTATTGATTTGTTTTTTTACATCTGTACTTTTGTTGTCATAGTGAAGAAAACTTTGCCTGACTCAAGAACACCAAAATTTTCTCCTATGCTTTTTCCACAGGTTATTTTTTTATTTTTTTTATTTTTTTTTTTAGCGGTACGCGGGCCTCTCACCGCTGCGGCCTCTCCTGTTGCGGAGCACAGGCTCCGGACGCACAGGCCCAGCGGCCATGGCCCACAGGCCCAGCCGCTCCGCGGCACGTGGGATCCTCCCAGACCGGGGCACGAACCCGCGCCCCCCGCATCGGCAGGCGGGCCCCCAACAACTGCGCCACCAGGGAAGCCCCCACAGGTTATTTTTTAAATTTTAGCTTTTACATTTAGGTCTGTGTTCTATTTAAGCTGATCTTTGTGCATAGTGTGAGGTAATGATCTAAGATACTTTTTTTCCCCCATGTTTCCAATTGTCTCAGTATCATTTTTGCAAAGACTATCCCTTCCCTGTAGGATTTTCTTCACACTTTTGTTAAAATTCAATTGACCATAATAATAATAATAATTTATTTATAATAATAATTTATTTCTGAACTCTCAATTTTGTCTTATTAATCTCTGTCTATGCCTATCCTTGCATCAATACCACACTGTCTTAATTACAGTGCTTTAGAGTAAATTTTGAATTGGATAGTTTAAAAGTCCCCAACTTTATTCTTCATTTTCAAAATTGTTTTGGCTATTCTAGGACCTTTGCATTTCAAATATATTTTAGGATGATTGTCAATTTCTACCAAAAAAAAGGGCCATTGAGTTTTTTTTATTGAAGTGTAGTTGGTACAGGAACGTGATTCAGATATATATAGACATAGATATAGATACAGATATTTTATATTCTTTTCCATTATGGTTTATCACAGGATATTGAATACAGTTTCCAGTAGGACATTGGGATTTCTTTTTTTAAATTACGATTACATTGATCTTTGGTTAATTTCAACACACACATATGTCATATCTCTCCAATTATTCAGATCTTTGATTTCTCTGAGCAATGTTTGTCTTTTTTATAGTACAAGTCTTGCACTTATTTTTTAAAAAAATATTCCTATATATTTTGTCCTTTTTGATGTTATTTTATTGAATTTGTTTTCTTAATATTATTTTCTGTTTCTTCATTGCTAGTATATACAATACAATTGATATTTGTATGGTATTATTGTTTTCTGAGACTTTGCCAAACTCATTTATAAGCTCTAATAGCTCTGTGTGTGTGTGTGTGTGTGTGTGTGTGTGTGTGAATTCCTAGGGATTTTCTACTTTCAGGATTCAGAATTATGTTGTTGGCACTGCTCTCAGCCCCACCTTAACTGTGGGTATGCCAGCAATTGATCCTGGAGCCTCTCAGGTATTGTTTTCACCAGGCCACCAGCGTAGAGCCACTGAAGTAAGGTTCCAAGAATTGCAGTAATTACGGATCTGGACCTGCTGTGGGTGCTATGGGGGCAGCTCAGACTCTGGCCTAGTCCAACCCCCATGTGTATGTGACCATAAAGTCTACAGCTGCTAAAGCTAGACCTGTCTTCATTGAGGGAACATTCATTGTCCGTTCAGATGTTCTGTAGGCACTGCCTTAGAAACTAATGAAACTTAAAAGCTTTTGCACAATGAAGGAAACTATAAACAAGACGAAAAGACAACCCTCATAACAAGAGAAAATATTTGCAAACGAATCAGCAAGGCAAAGGATTAATCTCCAAAATATATAAACAGCTCATGCAGCTCAATATTGAAAAAAAACAAATAACCCAATCAAAAAATGGGCAGAAGTCCTAAATAGACGTTCCTCCAAAGAAGACATACCGATGGCCAAGAGGCACCTGGAAAGCTGCCCAACATCACTAAATTATTAGAAAAATGCAAATCAAAACTAAAATGGGGTGTCACCTCACACCAGTCAGAATGGCCATAATTAAAAAAATCTACAAATAACAAATGCTGGGGAGGGTGTGGAGAAAAGGGAGCCCTCCTACACTGTCAGTGGGAATGTAAATTGGTGCGGCCAGTATGGAAAACAGTATGGAGGTTCCTCAAAAAAACTAAAAATAGAGTTGCCATATGATCCAGCAATCCCACCCCTGGGCATATACCCAGACAAAACTATAATTCAAAAAGATACATGCACCCCTATGTTCATAGCAGCACTATTTACAATAGCCAAGACATGGAAGCAACCTAAATGTCCATCAACAGATGAATGGATAAAGAAGATGTGGTATATATTTATAATGGAATATTACTCAGCCATAAAAAAGGATGAAATAATGCCATTTACAGCAACATGGATGGACCAAGAGATTATTATACTAAGTGAAGTAAGTCAGAAAGAGAAAGACAAATACCACATATATCACTTATATGTGGAATTGAAATTACTACACTAACGAACATATCTATGAAACAGAAACAGACTCACAGACATAGAGAACAGTCTTGTGGTTGCCAGCTGTGAGGGTGAGGTGGGGAGGAAGGATTGGGAGTTTGGGATTAACAGATGCAAAGTATTATAAATAGGATGGATAAACAACAAGGACCTACTGTATAGCACAGGGAACTATATTCAATATCCTGTGATAAACCATAATGGAAAGAATACAAAAAGAATGTATATATATATATATATATATATATATATATATGTATCTGAATCACTCTGCTGTACAGCAGAAATTAACACAACATTGTAAATCAACTATACTTCAATAAAATTAAAAAAATAAAAAATCAAGAAATATAAACAAACATATTTGTTAGAGACATGAAGGAAACACCAAAAGAAGCTGCAAAGGTAAAGAAAGCAGATCCCTCTAGTGAGAGGGAAACTGGAAATCAGGAACAGACGCGGCCTTTTTAAAGACATAAGCCTTATAAAACTACTTGTGTCTTCAACCAATGTTTATGCATAACTTTGATAAAAATAAAAACTCTAAAAAAAGACATATCTTGCACTATTAAATGACAAGTTTGAAAATATCTGCAATGTTCTGTAGCAGTGATTTTCATTTTTCTACATCCCCCTATACTGTCTACTTTGTAGATTATAATCTGCTTTTCCATACATTCTACCTGTGGTAAAATTAATGCTAGTTCAAAATATAGATTTATCACACTTATGAAAAATGGTAATTAACTAGTTCTGTAACCTTGAGCAAGTAATATAATTTCTCTGGACTTTCATTTCCTCATCTTTAAAATAAAGGTGTTGGAATAGATTATCTTAAATGTCCCTCCCAGTTCTACCATTTTGTGATATGCTATAAAATAAACTCACTGTCCATTTAGGTTTGTCTCCAGTAACATGATATATATGGCTTCCTTTTATGGATGACCATGACCTTTAATGACCTTGAGATAGCTTCTCCAGATTCACATATTACAGCTAATAGATGTATGTGCATTCAGCTCCAATTGACATTACAGCATCTGGGGAAAGAAGAATTGGACCTGTGATCCAATTGATATTTTGATATTTTTGATATTTTACAACCTTTGCTTCTAAAAATCTATACCTAGTAATAAAAATGTACTAAATGCTTCTTTTGGTGCCACTCACAGTTAAAGTCAGTTTCGATGATGCTGTCTGTAAAAATAAATTTGAAAATAAAACTAAGAAGATCATAGGGAAAACGTCTGTTTGTATTTCCTAGGGATGAATCTGCCTGGAAGCTGTTCTTTCTCTCTCAAATCTGAAAAAAGCAAATAAAACACCCTTCTGTCATGCTGAGAAGAGAAAGTTAGGGGATCCTTGGGATGTGTGAGACAGAGCATCACTTAGATAAGATGTTTTCATCCAGAGTGTCAGAACTCAGCTGGAAGTGTGGATCAGCTGGGAGAAGGGAACTGGGCACTCTATGTAACAAAAACATATTTTTTTTCTAAGATCTAGCCTGACAGGAAAAAAATAATACAAAACAAAACTTGTACACATGTAAACCTGGGTATCTCTTCAGAAAAAAGATAGACCAGTCTCTGTGAGGGCCATGACGTTAGGCAGGGCAGAGCAATTACAGACCAGCAGATGAAGCAGCAGAGTTCTCAGAGTGACATGAAAAAAGTACTACCAGGAAGAGCCTGGCCACATGATCACATGATGAGGGCAAGGGTCCCATCTGGGACGGGGGAGTGTGTGAACTGGCCTTTGTGACCATACAGTAAAAGAAAGAAATGTGGACCTAAAATTGAAAGTACAATGCAATGCAGAACAATATCATAAAGGGGAATGGATATCTTTATAAGGGGATGCAATTACAAATCTACAAAGGTCAAAGAGAGAGTTACTCAGTACTGGGAGTATATCATCAATAATAGCAGCTTTCTATTGTGTTGAGTAGTAAATCTTTACAACGTGATTATTGTGTGCAGAAGAAATCTGAGAACCAGTGCAAACTGTCAGATCAAAATGGAGCCACAGAATGTGACATTTTTAAGAGCGGAATATAACATAAAAACTCTTTCTCATTTTTTAGAACCTTTACTGAGAAAATAAAATAAAATAAACAAGACAATGCCTGTATAAGATAATGGATCATAAATTTTGGTGAGCAGTAGTATTACCTGGGAAATCATTAAAGACATGATTGCTGAAGCCCCATAATCTCCCCCTTGGAGATTATGACTCCCTAGGTGAGCACTAGATCCTGAACCTTTATAAGATCTCCAGGTGACTTACATGCATTCCAGAGTAAGATCTCTATGACCTGTGTTCATGGTCTCATACATTGACATACTATTTCTATATGGTTGGGTTTATTCTCATAGTGGCTACTTTTCTGAAGGTTAAAGGAATGGACACATGCAAAGTGATTAAAACAGTGTTGGACACATTGTAGTCACTCTTAAGTGTTAGCTGTATATGCTCATAGACATGCGTCCAGAGACAAATGTGTATTATGTATGTGTGTGTGTTATGTAAATACTTTTGTCTAAGAAAATTAGGTACACATAAAGTAAATGAAGCAGAATGTCCTGGATTTCTCTGTCAAGTAATATTTTGCTGTTCAGTAAAGCTGTGAATTCTTAATATCTTGTCCTGAGACCAGAAGCAGATAATAGAGCAAACAGAGGTCATTGTAATGTAGCTCATGCAGGGACCCCAACAAAACAGAGAACTGCCTGTAGTAGATAGATAAATTACATTTTTCTTGTTGTTTAGATTTGGATAAATATACTGAAATATGGGTGAAGGCAAGATCAATTTTCAGTAAGAAAAATTGCTTTGGGAAATCGCCTAACTACTATTAGCATATTAGGTCTGTCCTTTTAAATATTTTTCATCAGTTCCAACTACTGCAATAAAATTCTCATGTGCGATTTAACTGCAACATTAATGAAGTTGATTGGACTATAACATGCAGGGTCAGTTTTATCACCCCTTAAACCCCAGAATTAAAAAATTTTTATCCCAACCACTAAATGAAAGAATTACTTCCTTGGGTGTTTCCTAAGGGGGGAAAAATGGAGAAAGTTAGCCTAATTTAATTCTTGATAAGATCTTTACAGCCTGAATGTCACAAAACGTAATAGAAAACCTACTTTTTAATTTAATTTCACAAAAGTAACTGTAAAATCTCTGCAAATTTTATTCACCATGAGTATGATTTTTCCAATGCAGAATATTAAACCTGGTGAATAACGTCCTTTGGAGCTACAATAACTCAAGTTGCTAAGGTATTAAAAATTGTGTCCCGGGCTTCCCTCGTGGTGCAGTGGTTGAGAGTCCGCCTGCCGATGCAGGGGACAAGGGTTTGTGCCCCGGTCCGGGAAGATCCCACATGCCGCGGAGCAGCTAGGCCCGTGAGCCATGGCCACTGAGCCTGCGCGTCCGGAGCCTGTGCTCCACAACAGGAGAGGCCATAACAGTGAGAGGCCCGCGTACCGCAAAAAAAAAAAAAAAAAAAAGAGTTATGGGAGGGGTTGTTAACATAAAGATTTCATAGGAGTGAGGCAGCTGGCTGAGAAATGTTGAGAGTAATGACAATTCAGGGGAACTTCTACTGCATAAGGTACAAAAATCATTAAAGGGGGTCCCCAACAATGATTTTCCTGGTGACCTTAACGAAAAGGGCAGTGGCCATAATGGCTCTAAAGCAAGGGGGTATCCTCATGCCACAGGGTCCAGTTGCTGGCTATTATACCCATGGTCAACGGTGGTCCTTGTGATTTGGGTGAGTACCCCAAGGGCAGTTCATTTATTTTCATATACAAATAGGAAAAAGAGAATCCAGTCATTGGGATGTCCAGGGGCAGTTAGGTTCATCAAGTTATCCCTTAAGGCATTGAAGGTTCTGTTGCCAGTTCTTCCCATAAAATTGGGTCGGATTCTTATTGTTGAGTAAAATATACAGAAATTTGGCTACAAGAGAGAAATTTGGAATCCAATTTTGATATTGGAAAACCTCTCAGCTGGTGCTTAGTTTTGGGCTTGTGGAAACTTAGGAAAGCATGAAGTCTATCTGGATCTAAGTGTAGCCCCTGTTCTGATATCAAATACCCTAAATATCAAACCTGGGTTTGGGCACACTGCAATTTTTCTTTGATGACCTTATGTTCCTTTAAGGCTAAAAGCTTTAGCAAGTGGATGCTCTCTTCCTGTGAAGAGGAAGATCATCTAGACCAACCTTCAGCATTTGTGAGAAAAAAGGACTCTTAGTATAACCCTGAGGTGTTAGTGTCAAGATGAATTGTTGTTTTTTTCCAAATGAAGGTACAAAGGTATTGGCTAGTTCATCAGTGGAATACTAAAGAATGCACTGCATAAATCAATTACAGTAAAGGATTTATTTCTGGTGGGAATGGATGCTAGTAAGCACATGAGGGTTAGGTACAACAGGATTTCGAGAAATAAAAGTTGTTTATTGCTCAGAGGTCCTGGACAAGCTGAAAGAGAATAGCACCCTGTGGGGACCTCTCCTGTACAAAAGCCTTTCCATGTCCCCTCTTTCTTGTTTGCAGTCCTTCCCCAATTTCAAAAGGGCAGATTCAAACAGTTACTAATTAGGGAAGTGAGGGAATGCAGAAACAAAGGAACAGCAGCCTCAAATGGTCTTAAAGTAAACAGCAAGGGCTTGAATTCTTAACACATCATATAGACTCTAAGTAAAGAATAATGTGCCTTGACCATTGCTCTTGCTCTATCCTAGAAAGAAGTTAAGGGATCACAAGACCATGATTTACTAGTTGCTTTGTAGAAACACATAGATCAGTCACAAGCACCAATGACACATCAAGTCACCAGACAATGCCAGGAAGTCTGCAACTGATGTCTTATCAGGAAACTGAAATCACAAAGACCTCCTCCTCTTTACCATTTTTGTCTTTAAAATCCTTGCTCCCTAGCCAGTCTGCAAGATGGGTTTGAAAAGAGTCTAGGTATCCCATCTTGCAGGTTTGCATATCCTTGACTAATAAACCTTTCTCTGAACCAAACTCCAGTGTTTTAGTTTGTTGGCCTCACTGTGCATTGGGTACACAAACTTGGGTTAAACAACAAAACTTCTACCCTCAGCTCTTAGGTGTTCTCTCCAGGAAAATAGGAGGGATTAGTACAAGGGAAAATGAGGCCTTGAGCCTTGTAATCTTGTATCAGGGGCTTTCTGCCCAGAAGGGCTTCTTTGTGTACAGGGTACTGATTAATTCTGGGGAGAGGATTTGAGGGGTCTATTTGAATCTTGATGGGAGATGCACTGTGAAGTTTGCCAACATTAGTTGGAGATTTTGCCCATAAGGAGGGTGGTAGCTGATTCAAATGATTAGTGCTTCCAGAATCTGCTCTAGTACCATCAGAAATGGAGCAAATGAAAGATGTGGTAGTATCATTTAATTCAGCAGGTGGACTATTTGATGACTATTGTCAAATTCTAGAATTATTTCTCCCTTTTGGGAGAAAGAAATCCCAGCATGATATTTCTCTAAGAAGTTTCAGCCTAATGAATGTATAGGGGCTGAGAAACTAAGGAGAAAATGGTAGGTATCTCTCAAAAGGTCTAAACAAAAGGCAATGGGTTCAGAGACAGAAACCTCTTGAGGTTCACTGGAGATTCCCCGCTACCCTAGAGCTGTTTTAGTCCTCTAACGCAGGGGTTGCTTTATAGTAGTGGGGTTGAGCACTGAGAGTGTGGCTCTGGTGTCAATTAGGACTGGAAAAGACTCAACCCTCATCTGGAGAAATGTTTCTCTAAGCCAAATAAGAGGGAGGATTGGAAAGAGCTGCCATAATTCTTTGGAGCCCCATCTTTGAGAATTGGGAAGACTTGGAAAAGCTGGTTAGAAGGCTGCAGGTCCCTGAACAGCTTAGATTTGTAACAATCCCTTTTCCAATGTCCTGGCTCTTTGCACTAATAGCAGAAACTAAAAGGTTTTTAGTTTTGTTTATGAGCCTTTGTTTGCTGGAGTTGAAAATTAAGAACTTTGGTGATCTTCCTTCGAGGTGACTCATCTGGAGTGTGAGAATTGGTTTGCCAGATTAACGAAGGCTGGAGATTACATGGTTTCCCTTTCCATCCTCATCATTTTTACTAGAGTGAAAAGATCCTGGTTTAGCCCATTAATAAAGAGAGAGTTAAAAGCTATTCAGGCAGAATCAACATCTGACGGAACACCAGATTAAAAAAATAATAATAACATGAAATCAATTATAATATTCATGAACAGTTTCATCAGATTTTTGTGCATAAGACTGAATTTTGTTCCAATCAACAGCTTTTGGAAAAGCCCTAGGAATTGCTTGTTGAAGTCACCTAGACATGGCCTGAGGCTGATCATATAAGTTAATGGGCTGGTGTCCTGGTTATAATTCTAGAGACCTTTCAGGATTTTCCCAATGAGTGGTTTTCATCTTGTGCTGGGCCTGGTCTTTGCCTATAAACATATGAACCAGCTGACATAAGTCAGAGAAATCAGGTGATAAGTTTGAGTGACTATACTAAATTCCTCAGAAAATCTGTGAGGCTCTTTAGTTACTTTGGGAAAATCTTTACTATGGCTCACAGTTTACCCTTAGTCCAGGGAATATAAGAAGTTAAAGGTTTAGCCTCTGGATCCTCAGAAGGCTGACTTTTAAAGGGACAGGTTCTAATAGTTTCAGAGGAAAAGGGGGTGGAGAATTTTAGAGGAAAAAGGGAAGTTCAGTGACGGAATTAGTATGGGAAAACTAAGGGTATGGGGGGAGGTATAAAGGGGAAGGAGGAAGATGGCAACAGAGGAGGAGCCTGAGACAAGCAGACAGGGAAGAGGAGCCTGAGGCTTCAGATGCCCCTTTTCTTTCTTTAATCATTTCTTGGCCTCAGTTTATCTTAAAACCTTATTTGGCAGCGAGGCAATATTAGGCTCCTGATAATATTTGGAAGCCTCAAAATAACAATCAAAATAGGTGTTCCATTCAGTTTTACAAATTTTAGAGCCATGATTGTCCAGTTCAGTTTTAAGAAAAGTAAGTTGGAGGATTTCAAGAGTTTCCCGTAATGACTACTGATGTTCTAAATTGCCTTTGGTTAGGTTGGTTCATTTAGTTAGAAATGGCTATGAGGAAGGATTTCTAACAACAAATATGAAATATGTATTTGGATGGAACAGCATGAGAGATATATCTTCTGGGAGCAAGTAACATTGTCATGGAACGGAACACATCCCACAATAATAATACAATTTAAAAAACAATAGAAATTGTAATTCCTGAAAAGTCAAAAATAATTTCCTGCCAAGAACTACCTGGTAAAGTTGAAAACTGCCCTGCTGTAGAGTATCCAGTGTCAGGGGTAGGTAACCTCTAAACCAGCCCAGACACTTAGGTAATATGTCAGAATGTCAGCTCCAAAAAGTGAGAATCAAGAGTAACTGAGCGTTCTCCAAGTTGCAAACTTACATTGAGGTCTAGGGGAATGCATTTTATATATAATTAAATTGTAACATTAAAACTAATTTTTAAGATAAGGAATGAGGACCTTCCAGTACTTAATTATGCCCTAAGTTTAATTTACACAATTATGGAAGTACATTAAGTTTTTAAGACAATAATATTACTGCATTTAATACAAAACCAGGTCTTCTGAGATAATCATGATGTGTATTCAAAATTTTTTTATGTCTTAAACATTTTTATGCTCTCCAAAAGAAATGTTTGCAGAAGAAGATAACACCAAGATGTTGCCCTGGGAGAATGGAGGCATTTTCTTCCTTAAAAGAAGACTCTGTCAGCATAGATTTTATTTACTGCAAAAATTAGAAAACAGGATTTTTACATATTGCTTGACTCTCTACAAACATGGATGGAATCCTCTACCATACTTAAAGCAACAATGTACTTGTGTGTTCCAAAATATTTTCCCAAAACATGTTATGAAAATTGATTTTGCATTATAATAGTAAATTACACAAAGGTAATTACTGAATAAAATTACTACCATAATTTCAACAACATTATATAACTTTTGTTGCTGTAATTATAAATTGTCTTCTTCAAAGCAAGCTGCTTGTGAATGAAAGAAAGAAAAAAAGAAACTAAAAAAAAGTACTAGGCTCAAAGGGTCTGGGATCATTTATTTGGCAGTAAGAGAACACCTTCAAAAATACCAAATGATACTGTTAAAGGACACCAAGGCCTTTGGAGATGGATTTGTCTGATAACTGGAATGAGCATCTATACCAGCTGGAATAATTTCCAGCAAATTTTTAATGTCTTTTAATTCTTCCTACCAACATATCTTTGAACCAAACTGAACAATTTTCATACTGTAATCTAGAACAAAAGTGAACAGAAATTTAATTGACTAATCCAGGTTATTTTACACAATTATCTGTTAGTTACTATTACTTTATCTGAACAATTTCCCTTTTCCCTTGTCATGAGTATGACTGATGGAGAGTGAGGTGTTGATGATTCTGTATGGACATTGGTTAATACTTAAGGTCTCCTTTATTCTTTTAAGAAAAACAAAACAAAACAATCAAACAAAACAATAGGATTGGGCTACATGGTAATGTAAAAACTGGGAAAATACAATGCCTCTCACTGTAGCCACCAATCATGGTCTGGTGCCCATCCTCTATCACTTGTCCTGACACATACCCCTCCTGATCTTTCTTCAGGTCCATTCTTGTTGAAAAGATTGTTTCCAGGGCAGTAAGTCATCTCCCACTAGTTTCCTTTCTCCTAAGAGCCAGAGGCCATGGAGAGAGGCCAGCTAGTCATTACGCCACTTCCAGATCATCTGACTTGCAAAGACATATTGCTTTTACTATTAAAAAATCAAGCCTTCCCTCTGGTCTGGTTTGTTAATTAAAAAATAATATCTAATCTAAACTTGTTATGACATCTGTATTTCTTCTTCCAAGAGGAGTAAATCATATGCAGGAAAATTGTGACACTTCAGTTAATAACTATTTTATCTTTATCATCCCCAGCCAGTTTTTTTCGGATAATCTTAGAGGAAAATTTAAGAATACTTATAAAGTATCTTCCAAAGGTTTCTTTTAAATAAACAAATAAACAAACAAAAAGAAAACCAGTTTTCTTTGGAAAGTAATGCACGTTCAATATAGAAAATGGAAGGAAGGTGAATGAATTTCACAAGCCAGAGATGTGACCTATAGAAACCCCGATTTTCTAAAAACCCCAAAGCTGCCCTGTAGATAAACACTAACCTGTCTCCCTAGGTTCTTAACCACTTATGTATTATTTTAAAAACAAAGCTAAGTTAGGAAACCCTTCTTTGACAGTGTTTAAAATAGATATTTCAATCATTTTATCCACAAAGAAATGAATAATATAAGGATATATAAAACTTTGTTACCATCACACCTTTTCTAATTATTTCAAAGACGATATCTAAATAATTTTAATATAGAATACTGCAATAATTTTATCCTTTGATGCATTCCATTTTCTCCAAACATGTAGCACTAATAGATTAAACATAAAAAGAGAAAACAAAATATATAGCTGGGCTCATATGTAAGAAAATATTCCAGTGTACCATAAACAGAGGAGAAATGCCAGTGGGAAGAGAGCTGATGTGACAGCAGCTGGAATCTGGACAGTCAGTGGGAATGCCTCAGAGTTCAGAATCCAGAGAGTACAGGACATACTGTGGGGACCCGAGTAGTCTCCCTTTATGAGAGGCATCTCTCATAAATGAGGAAAAAGGGAAAAATGAAGAACTACTGGTAACTTATGGCTTAGGTCTATTTCTTCAGAGGAAATTTGGGAATAGGGAAGAAGGACCAAAACTGTATTGAACTAGCTGGCCTGATAAACCACTGTGTTATCAGAGTAGAAATCAAGCTGATATAGAAGACACCATAAAGTACAGTGGCTTATATAAGATGGGATTTTATTTTTGTCTCCTAACTTCTACATTGAGTAAAGAACTTTATTTACTTGTGTCACTCAGAGTCCAGAATGGCAGGTGTGTTTTGCCATTCTTAGTGTGTGGCTTAAAGCTATGGGTTCAGGGCGGAAACAATAGTTGTGTTCATTTCCCAGTCAGTGGAGAAAAGTGAAGAAAAATCTTAGGGTTAAAATTATCTTTGAGGTGTCAGGAGGAACATTTCCTCTAACCTCTTAGGTTCAGAGTCTGTGTTGAATTAAACTAACAAAAAAAAAGATGGAGGAAAGGAGTACAAAGTTATTAATATTTTTATATGCACGGGAGTTCACAGGAAAGAAGTGAAACTCAAAGAAGTGGTGAGACTTGACAGCTTATGTTCTCTTCAACAAAAATGGGACTTTTGTGCTTCAAGGAATGATAAGTAAGGGTTGTTTCAGTAAGGTTTATTTATATAGCTCTTCATCTCTTGTGATAAGTGTTGTTTCCTCATCCTGGTACAGGAGATTGGGGAAATGAATGTTAACTTCTCAAAGGGAAATTTATGCCCTGATTTTGGGCAGATAAGAGGAGGAAAGAGAAATCTTTCCTTTATCTGTTGATTCTTAATTGCCTTCAACTTATAATAAACCTTATGCCAAAGTGGCATATTTTGGTGTGGTATATCTTGATCTCCCTCAAAGGAATTGACCAGACTGTTTCAACTCACATCCCATCTTCTCTAATGTATTTACATGCTTACCATTAGTTACCAGAAATGTTGTGGAATTTAGTATCTAGCTTGGCTGCCATGGACCCAGCTACAAGTGGTCAGGGTGGACACACCAGGAATGTTCTATTTCTAAAAGGCAAGGGGAGACAGCAGTGTCCACCACAATCTGTTATTCTGGCCATTTGAAGTTTAATTTCATCACACATACACACCCCTACTAAGGCTCTGGATGTGGAGTGCTGCAGAGGAAAGGGGTGGATTGGGTAATAGTCAGCAAAAAAACATATTTCAGCCTAGAAAACTGCTCTCCCTAGCCATGTTGTAGCCAACGTTTACTAAAATGGTCTCATTAATGATTTGGAAGACAGATCACATTACCAAGAGAGTCAAACTTCCTGGGTGGTCCAGTGGTAAAGAATCCGCCTTCCAATACAGGAGACACGGTTTGATCCCTGGTAGGGGGACTAAGATCCCACATGCCATGGGGCAACTAAGCCCACAGGCCACAACTAGAGAGAAGTCCACGTGCCACAACGAAGAGCCCGTGTTGTGATGAAAGACCCCACACGCCTCAACAAAAACCCCGTATGCTGCAACTAAGACCCGGCACAGACAAAAAATAAATTAAATAAATAAATTAAATTAAATAAATAAATATTAAAAAATATTTTAAAAATAGTAATAATAAAAATCACAGTAACAGTGATTATTCCAGGAAGTCAGATCCTAAACTCCCTCCCCAGTACATTAAACCTGTGTAACCTTGACTTGTGTGTCTTGGGGTCTTCATAGGAGCCTCAGCCACACTTAGATGTTCCTCCACTCTGCTCAGTATGTGACAAAAATAACTGGTTTGACTCTACTAAAGAAAAGCTGAATGTAATAATTCGTATGAATAAAATACCATATATGTTCAGTTGCTACACATTTTAAAATTGAATATGTTGTAGAAACAATTTTTTCAATTTTTTGTTAAATTTGGAGCTAAAATACATTTCTGTAGAACTGAGAGAGCAGGTGGAGGCAGAGCAAATCAAGACGAGACCTGAGGCTCTTCAGGTCCTGCAGGTGGGCGTTCCGTTGAGGTCACGTGTCTCTGCAGTCCACAGCCATCTTCCCAGACCTGCAGTGTCAGAGAGAGGACAATGCTCTTTATTCCAGGGTGTATCATCCTACAGCACCCTTACTTGTACATTAAATATCTTTTGGAGACAATGAGTTAAATACTCAACAGAAAATTAATTTTAGAAAAACACCTGAGTTTCTAAAATGTAAACAATTGAGCAGTGTATCATATAGTAGTACCTGAGCAGTACACGTCGGTATTAGGTAATCATGCTTAGAAAGCTCATGGATTATCTAAATGAGTAGATACATATAAGTATTGTACTGTCTTAATGTGAAACAATTTATAGGCATAACTTTTCAATTTGAACAGAATGATAATTTTTTTTCTTCCCTGCTAGAATGATAGTGAAAACTGTGGTAGCACTCTCCACAGTGGACATCACTGCTACATAATTAACCTTGGCCTTCATTAAGGTCCCTGTTCTGCTGGCAGTATTTGTAACTAATGAAGCGAGCCATTTTCTTGCTGACATAATAATTTCATGGGTAGTATTACTACCCCAAATGGGAGGACATTAAAACTGACTTCTGGAGGCTTTATTTTTCTTCAAGTGAATCCATTACTGAGAGAATTTAATCCCTTACTGACTCTAGAATTACAAAGCAGAGTACTTATGTGATGGAATTATACTAAACTACTAATTATCTGTGGTACATTTGAAATTTAAACAATTTCACTTTCCATAATTACTTTTTTCTCATTTTAGTTTCAATAACTAAATCCACTTGTTATAATGACATCACAAAGAAATATTTAGGTAAAAAAAGTGATTCCAAAGATTTAGCATTAGATTTAAATAAACAATTATTATAGTAATTTAATACTAATATTGTATGATCTGTTGTGCTTATTACCAATGGGAGATTCCTGATCTATATTATAAAGGCACACATTAATTTTCAAAGTGAATATGAATTTACTGAATTGAGTCCTCCCATATTTTTAGTTATTTTTTATTGGCATCAAGTTGAAAAATACATTTTAGAAAGTTATACTAAAGTGTTTTCCATCATCATTATATTTATATGCAAATGTGCTTTTAATTTATTCAAAATTAAGGGAGAATTATGGTCTTGCCACTTCTTGATAGACTGTAGTACTCATGTTTTAGATAGAAAATTGTTTCCAATCTTGCCTTATGTGTGTATATCCGATTGTTCCTACCATATGACATTTATATCCAAATGTCAGAGTTCTGAGGACTAATTCCACATTATTATGTAGTCATTCTATTGTGGAGGTCAAAATGATTTATTGTACACATTTTCAGTAAACAGTATATTTCTAGAAATCCCCTCTATCGATTACTGAAGTCCAGAAAACTTTTCATGACATATTCGCTCCATTATTTAACAAAAAACGGATTTTACTTTTGTATTAACACTACATAATTTGCTTCTTCACTAAATAAGGCAAAAAATCCTATATTTTAATAATTGCCACTTATGAAGTATTTACTGTGTCTCATTGCCTTTATATACATTATGTCTCTATTATTTATTTAAAATAACTCATAGGTTAAGTATTATTAACTGTATTTTAAAAATGAGGGATCGAACATGAATAAAACTAAAATGAGTGGAGGCCACATAGGTGGCAAAGGGCTAGAGCTGTGAACAGCACCTGTGTTTACCTGGCTACTGTGCCCCTTCTCCTTCCTCTCCATCACATTCAGCTCAGAACCCAGGGTCAGTCCTAACCAGAGTAGCAGAAAATGATACAAATGTCCTCTCTTCCCCAACACAGTTAAACAGACACAGTGTGGCTCTCACAGGAACTTCAAAGGCAATCTAGGATCTGAAGGAAGTTTGTGTGTGTGTGTGTGTGTGTGTGTGTGTGTGTGTGTGTGTGCTTGAACATCACTGAAAGAGTAGAAATACATGTGTGCAATAGTTTATAAGAAACATTTGGGACAGATCTATTTAAAAATCATATTTCAACTATCATACATATAATAAACCTCTATTGGGGATTGGTGGAAGGAGGGCTTTAATCAGACATTGATATTTCTGCAGAGAGGGGTATGAATCTTCACACTAAGTAAGATAAATATTATGAATAGCTTCATCTAATTGTAAATAAGGTTAAACTTCCAAATAAGCTGTTTACAAACCTTCATATCGTCTTTTTTAAAACAATTCAGAATTGTGGATAAGAGAGGGAGTTACTGCTAAAAGTAAGGCTTTGGAAGGAGGGATTAAGAGCAGGGTGTTTATTGTTTGTTATGTGGCAGCATGGCCATAGCTGATTCGCCATGTCTGTACATCCGGGATACACCCATGGCTCAGGGCATGGTTCAATTACTCCATTTGTGAGCAGATCTAAAATATTTTTGTGTATATGGTTACATCTAAATAAAACAATCAAAACAATAATTTTTCATCCTGGTGTCATAAATTAACATTTCCTCAAAATTGGTTTCATATTACAATTTATTATATACATGAATAGCTTATAATGGATATTGCGCTATCACTGTTGACGGCAACTACTTGATGACAGCCTCTCCTTAACCGTTCTCTATGGAGACCTAGATTGAGATTACTCACAGATACCCAAAGTTGGCTTATGATTTATGGAATGTAATTAGATCACTGAGGTAGAATCTGAATTTTCTTCTGGTAAACTGCACTTTTGCTCTTCTTTTCTTAATCTTTTTGGCTTATTCTTTGAAACAGTCTTTTCTACAACTTGAATTATATTCCCATGATTTTTCTGTGTTGTTCTAAATCATTGATACATAAAGCAGTAGAAAAATTTGGTGAACACATATACATATAGGTCCCTTTTAGTCTAACATGTAGTCTAGTCAAATATGTTAAAGTTGATATAATAATATCTATGGTACCACAGGATGAGATTCAGAATTTTTTGACACTCAATCCATATTGAGAGCTTACAATCAGTAAATATTATTTCAATATCACAGGGATCATGTGGCATAATTATCCCAGAGTACAATAATACTTTACTATAATAATAAATATACATAATATACAATATTATAATAATACTCTACTGAAAAAAGCTTCTCAGACTTAAGTTTCAGGTTGATGTTTGCAGGCTTTTCAATTAACTCACTTCCCATTTTAAGCACCCAACCATTTTTTTTCCTCATTATATTGACATTATCAAGAGCAAATTTTCACTTTGCTTAATTCTGTATATTTCAAAAATATTTTACACATGTACATACACAAGGCACAAGATAGGTTAATTTTATTCCTTCATAGAATTTTAAAAGAACTACTATAATCTACACATGGAGATAATTATCATTAATATTCTCCTTAATGTAGGTAATTGATAATAGTGATAATATTGATAATTTTCATGAATATACATTTAAAAATTCTATAGAACAGCAACAGAAAACACACCATAGGAAGCAAAAGACTGGGGGACAGACACACAAAAACAGAAACACAATTATGAATCCAAGAACCAAACATCAATTCATTAACTGTGCTAAATTCTGTCACTCAATTAAGTAACTATAAATTTCTAAAATCCAGAGCCCATCAAGTCTCTTCATTTTACCTTTACCCTGACCTAAGAATCTCTAGTACTTAGTAGATTTTAAAATGCTGGAGGAGGGGTGGCTGAGGAACTATATAAAGTGTAGATCATATATTCCCATAGCTTCCTCTCTTGCGTTTTGTAGTAGGTCTAGCAATGGATCCCTGACATCAGATACATCCATATTTACATCAATAAATTCCAAAGGCAGTAGATTGTCATTATCCCTCGTATTGAGGTTAAAATTGCAATTCTCTTTCCCTACAAAGTTGGCATTGTTGATACTTTGTCCCACACCTCAGGATGCATTGTTTTGAAGGGATAGGAATGAGCACATTGGTTGGTCAATGTTTTCAATACAGGCCACAATAAATTTAACAATCCAAGCTCTCTGGCTCACATAGGCATTTATCCTAATACCTGCTTCCATTTGCCACAATGTCCAACTAAGTTACTAAGCCCCAATCCCCAGTAAGTGATTGAGGATTGAGTATTCCTTAATTTACACACGCTTGTTCTATAAGTCAACATCATTTCAATATCAGACCCCGTAGAGAAAGAATGCCTCAAACCTCTTGTTTTTGGCTCTTCAGTTTGAGAGGACTATTTCCTTTCATATTTCTCCTTCATGATCATTTACTAACAAACACACCCACGGCTTGGTACGTTAACAGAAGAGATGACTAATGAAGTCTAAGTAGTCATAAAAGGAAAATTCCCATGAACTGAATAAACACAAGAATTACAAATGTGATGAATAGGAATAAGATGCTACAGAAATTGACATTGCCAAGCGTATCATTTCAGCCACATTTCAATACTCATAACAATTACTTAGAATCAGCAACACCGCACAGCTAATCAACTGCATCTGTTCATTTCCACAGCTGTTATCCCAGAAAAAAACGTCACTCTCCTCCCCACGCTGCTCCAAACACATTGCGATTGTAATGAACACCTATCCTGATGAGAAAAACAGCCTAACATCTTGGAGAAAATTCAAATAGAGGTCCATTTGAATGTCGGAAATATGTAGTTACCAAGGAAACTCTCTGGTGAGGTAATAAAATGGTTAACTTTGAACTATAGAAGTTTATTTTACATCCAAATCAACTTGCTATTTATTTTACACTTATTCCTCTAAATGCCTGGAAAACAAAATTATAAATAATATAACC